>NW_024111805.1:0-10585 GCF_003073215.2 Triticum urartu | reverse complement strand
AAAGAGAGAGATGTACGCTTACGTGAGACCGGTTCCACCGACTAACATGCACAAGTTGCATAAGGTGGCTGGCGGGTGTCTGTCTCTCCCACTTTAGTTGGAGCGGATTCGATGAAAAGGGTCCTTATGAAGGGTAAATAGAAGTTGACAAATCACGTTGTGGCTTTAACGTAGGTAAGAAAACGTTCTTGCTAGAACCCTATTCAGCCACGTAAAACTTGCAACAACAATTAGAGGACGTCTAACTTGTTTTTGCAGCAAGTGCTTTGTGATATGATATGGCCAAAGTTGTGATGAATGATGAATGATATATATGTGATGTATGAGATGTTCATGCTATTGTAATAGGAATCACGACTTGCATGTCGATGAGTATGACAACAGGCAGGAGCCATAGGAGTTGTCTTTATGTCTTTATTCTTTTATATGACATGCGTGTCATCGAGAATCGCCATGTAAATTACTTTACTTTATTGCTAAACGCGTTAGCCATAGTAGTAGAAGTAATAGTTGGCGAGCAACTTCATGGAGACACGATTATGGAGATCATGGTGTCAAGCCGGTGACAAGATGATCATGGAGCCCCAAGATGGAGATCAAAGGAGCTATGTGATATTGGCCATATCATGTCATGTTTATTATTTGATTGCATGAGATGTTTATCATGTTTTGCATCTTGCTTACTTAGAACGACGATAGTAAATAAGATGATCCCTCAAAATAATTTCAAGAAGTGTTCCCCTAACTGTGCACCATTGCGACAGTTCGTTGTTTCGAAGCACCACGTGATGATCGGGTGTGATAGATTCCAACGTTCACATACAACGGGTGTAAGACAGATTTACACATGCAAACACTTAGGTTGACTTGACGAGCCTAGCATGTACAGACATGGCCTCGGAACACAGAAGACCGGAAGGTCGAGCATGAGTCGTATAGAAGATACGATCAACATGAAGATGTTCACCGATGTTGGCTAGTCCGTGTCACGTGATGATCGGACACGGCCTAGTTAACTCGGATCATGTTTCACTTAGGTGACTAGAGGGATGTCTATCTGAGTGGGAGTTCATAAAGTAATTTGATTAGATGAACTTAATTATCATGAACTTAGTCTAAAATCTTTACACTATGTCTTGTAGATCAAATGGCCCACGTAGTCTCAACTTCAACGCGTTCCTAGAGAAAACCAAGCTGAAAGAACGATGGCAGCAACTACACGGACTGGGTCCGGAACCTGAGGATCATCCTCATAGCTGCCAAGAAAGATTATGTCCTACAAGCACCGCTAGGTGATGCACCTGTTCTCCCTGCAGAACAAGACGTTATGAACGCTTGGCAGGCACGTACCGATGACTACTCCCTCGTTCAGTGCGGCATGCTTTACAGCTTAGAGCCGGGGCTCCAAAAGCGTTTTGAGAGACACGGAGCATATGAGATGTTCGAAGAGCTGAAAATGGTTTTCCAAGCTCATGCCCGGGTCGAGAGATATGAAGTCTCCGACAAATTCTTCAGCTGTAAGATGGAGGAAAATAGTTCTGTCAGTGAGCACATACTCACTATGTCTGGGTTACATAACCGCTTGACTCAGCTGGGAGTTAATCTCCCGGATGACACGGTCATTGACAGAATCCTTCACTCGCTTCCACCGAGCTACAAGAGCTTTGTGATGAACTTCAATATGCAGGGGATGGAAAAGACCATTCCTGAAGTATTTGCTATGCTGAAATCAGCAGAGGTAGAAGTCAAGAAGGAACATCAAGTGTTGATGGTCAATAAAACCACTAAGTTCAAGAAGGGCAAGGGTAAAAAGAACTTCAAGAAGGACGGCAAGGGAGTTGCCGCGCCCGGTAAGCAAGCTGTCGGGAAGATGCCTAAGAATGGACCCAAGCCCGAGACTGAGTGCTTTTATTGCAAGGAAAGTGGTCACTGGAAGCGGAACTGCCCCAAATACTTAGCGGACAAGAAGGCCGGCAAAACAAAAGGTATATGTGATATACATGTAATTGATGTGTACCTTACCAGTACTCGTAGTAGCTCCTGGGTATTTGATACCGGTGCAGTTGCTCACATTTGTAACTCAAAGCAGGAGCTGCAGAATAAGCGGAGACTGGCGAAGGACGAGGTGACGATGCGCGTCGGGAATGGTTCCAAGGTCGATGTGATCGCCGTCGGCACGCTACCTCTACATTTACCTACGGGATTAGTTTTGAACCTCAATAATTGTTATTTAGTGCCAAGTTTGAGCATGAACATTGTGTCAGGATCTCGTTTAATATGAGATGGCTTCTCATTTAAATCCGAGAATAATGGTTGTTCTATTTATATGAGAGATATGTTTTATGGTCATGCTCCGATGGTGAATGGTTTATTCTTAATGAATCTCGAGCGTAATGCTACACATATTCATAGTGTGAGTACCAAAAGATGTA
Source organism: Triticum urartu (assembly GCF_003073215.2). Taxonomy (NCBI): domain Eukaryota; kingdom Viridiplantae; phylum Streptophyta; class Magnoliopsida; order Poales; family Poaceae; genus Triticum; species Triticum urartu. The sequence continues at coordinate 8,153 of NW_024111805.1, read as the reverse complement.
AGGTTGATAATGATAGTCCCACATACTTGTGGCACTGCCGCCTTGGTCACATAGGTGTCAAATGCATGAAGAAGCTCCATGCAGATGGACTTAGAGTCTCTTGATTACGAAATCATTTGACACGTGCGAACCATGCCTCATGGGTAAAATGACCAAGACTCCGTTCTCAGGAACAATGGAGCGAGCAACCAACTTATTGGAAATCATACATACTGATGTGTGCGGTCCAATGAGTGTTGAGGCTCGCGGTGGCTATCGTTATGTTCTCACCCTCACTGATGACGATAATGGGTATGTCTAACTTAATGAAACACAAGTCTGAGACCTTTGAAAAGTTCAAGGAATTTCAGAGTGAGGTTGAGAATCAACGTGACAAGGAAAATCAAGTTCTTGCGATCAGATCGTGGGGAGAATACTTGAGTCACGAATTTGGCACACACTTAAGAAAATGTGGAATAGTTTCACAACTCACGCCGCCGGGAACCTCAGCGTAATGGTGTGTCCGAACGTCGTAATCGCACTCTATTAGATATGGTGCGATCTATGATGTCTCTTACCAATTTACCGCTATCTTTTTGGGGCTATGCTTTAGAGACTGCCGCATTCACTTTAAATAGGGCTACGTCGAAATCCGTTGAGACGACAACCCGTATGAATTATGTTGGGCAAAAAACCTAAGCTCGTTTCTAAAAGTGGGGATGCGATGCTTATGTCAAGAAACTTCAACCTGAAAAGCTCGAACCCAAGTCGGAAAAATGCGTCTTCATAGGATACCCTAAAGAAACTATTGGGTATACCTTCTACCTCAGATCCGAAGGCAAGATCTTTGTTGCCAAGAATGGGTCCTTTCTAGAGAAAGAGTTTCTCTCGAAAGAAGTAAGTGGGAGGAAAGTAGACCTTGATGAAGTATTACCTCTTGAACCGGAAAATGGCGCAACTCAAGAAAATGTTCCTGAGGTGCCTGCACCGACAAGAGAGGAAGATAATGATGATGATCAAGATACTTCTGATCAAGCTCCTACTGAAATTCGTAGGTCCACAAGGACACGTTCGCACCAGAGTGGTACGGCAACCCCTGTCTTAGAAATCATGTTGTTTGAGACAACGGTGAACCTTCGAAATATGAAGAAGCGATGGCGGGCCCGGATTCCGAACAAATGGCTAGAAGCCATAAATCCGAGATAGGATCCATGTATGAAAACGAAGTATGGACTTTGACTGACTTGCCCGTGCGGCGAGCATAGAAAATAAATGGATCTTTAAGAAGAAGACAGACGCGGATGGTAATGTCGACCATCTATAAAGCTCGGCTTGTCGCTAAGGGTTATCGACAAGTTCAAGGGGTTGACTACGATGAGACTTTCTCACCGGTAGCGAAGCTGAAGTCTGTCCGAATCATGTTAGCAATTGCCGCATTCTATGATTATGAAATATGGCAAATGGACGTCAAAACGGCATTCCTTAATGTTTTCCTTATGGAATAATTGTATATGATGTAGCCGGAAGGTTTTGTCGATCCTAAGAATGCTGACAAGGTGTGCAAGCTCCAACACTCGATTTATGGGTTGGTGCAAGCATCTCGGAGTTGGAACATTCGCTTTGATGAGATGATCAAAGCGTTTGGGTTTACGCAGACTTATGGAGAAGCCTGTGTTTACAAGAAAGTGAGTGGGAGCTCTGTAGCATTTCTCATATTATATGTAGATGACATACTTTTGATGGGAAATGATATAGAACTCTTGGACAGCATAAAGGCCTACTTGAATAAGAGTTTTTCAATGAAGGACCTTGGAGAAGCTGCTTATATATTAGTCATCAAGATCTACAGAGATAGATCAAGACGCCTCATAGGTCTTTCACAAAGCACATACCTTGAGAAGATATTGAAGAAGTTCAATATGGATCAGTCTAAGAAGGGGTTCTTGCCTGTGTTGCAAGGTGTGAAATTGAGCTCAGCTCAATGTCCGACCACGGCAGAAGATATAGAAGAGATGAGTGTCATCCCCTATGCCTCAGCCATAGGTTCTATTATGTATGCCATGTCGTGTACCAGACCTGATGTAAACCTTGCCGTAAGTTTGGTAGGAAGGTACCAAAGTAATCCCGGCAAGGAACACTGGACGGAGGTCAAGAATATCCTGAAGTACCTGAAAAGGACTAAGGAAATGTTTCTCGTTTATGGAGGTGACGAAGAGCTCGTCGTAAATGGTTACGTCGACGCTAGCTTCGACACAGATCTGGATGACTCTAAGTCACAAACCGGATACGTGTATATTTTGAATGGTGGGGCAGTAAGCTGGTGCAGTTGCAAGCAGAGCGTCGTGGCGGGATCTACATGTGAAGCGGAGTACATGGAAGCCTCGGAGGCATCACATGAAGCAATTTGGGTGAAGGAGTTCATCACCGACCTAGGATTCATAGCCAATGCGTCGGGGCCGATCAAGCTCTTCTGTGACAACACTGGAGCTATTGCTCTTGCCAAGGAGCCCAGGTTTCACAAGAAGACAAGGCACATCAAGCGTCGCTTCAACTCCATTCGTGAAAATGTTCAAAATGGAGACATAGATATTTGTAAAGTACACACGGACCTGAATGTAGCAGATCCGTTGACTAAACCTCTCCCTAGAGCAAAACATGATCAACACCAGAATTCCATGGGTGTTCGATTCATCACAATGTAACTAGATTATTGACTCTAGTGCAAGTGGGAGACTGTTGGAAATATGCCCTAGAGGCAATAATAAAAGCATTATTATTATATTTCCTTGTTCATGATAATTGTCTTTATTCATGCCTATAATTGTGTTATCCGGAAATCGTAATACATGTGTGAATAATAGACACCAACATGTCCCTAGTAAGCCTCTAGTTGACTAGCTCGTTGATCAACAGATAGTCATGGTTTCCTGACTATGGACATTGGATGTCATTGATAACGAGATCACATCATTAGGAGAATGATGTGATGGACAAGACCCAATCCTAAACATAGCATAAGATCGTATAGTTCGTTTGCTAGAGTTTTCCAATGTCAAGTATCTTTTCCTTAGACCATGAGATCGTGTAACTCCCGGATACCGTAGGAGTGCTTTGGGTGTACCAAACGTCACAACGTAACTGGGTGACTATAAAGGTATACTACGGGTATCTCCGAAAGTGTCTGTTGGGTTGACACGGATCAAGACTGGGATTTGTCACTCCGTATGACGGAGAGGTATCACTGGGCCCACTCGGTAATGCATCATCATATGAGCTCAAAGTGACCAAGTGTCTGGTCACGGGATCATGCATTACGGTACGAGTAAAGTGACTTGCCGGTAACGAGATTGAACGAGGTATTGGGATACCGACGATCGAATCTCGGGCAAGTAACATACCGATTGACAAAGGGAATTGTATACGGGGTTGCTTGAATCCTCGACATCGTGGTTCATCCGATGAGATCATCGAGGAGCATGTGGGAGCCAACATGGGTATCCAGATCCCGCTGTTGGTTATTGACCGGAGAGCGATCTCGGTCATGTCTACATGTCTCCCGAACCCGTAGGGTCTACACACTTAAGGTTCGGTGACGCTAGGGTTGTAGGGATATGTATATGCAGTAACCCGAATGTTGTTCGGAGTCCCGGATGAGATCCCGGACGTCACGAGGAGTTCCGGAATGGTCCGGAGGTAAAGAATTATATATAGGAAGTGCTATTTCGGCCGTCGGGACAAGTTTCGGGGTCACCGGTATTGTACCGGGACCACCGGAAGGGTCCCGGGGGTCCACCGGGTGGGGCCACCTGCCCCGGGGGGCCACATGGGCTGTAGGGGTGTGCGCCTTGGCCTATATGGGCCAAGGGCACCAGCCCCAAGAGGCCCATGCGCCAGGAGATCAAGAAAGGAAGAGTCCTAAAGGGGGAAGGCACCTCCTAGGTGCCTTGGGGAGGAGGGATTCCTCCCTTGGCCGCCGCCCCCCTAGGAGATTGCATCTCCTAGGCCGGCGCCCCCCTAGGCTCCCTATATATAGTGGGGGAAGGAGGGCCTCTCAACCACGCCTTTGGTGCCTCCCTCTCCCTCTCCAACACATCCTCCTCCTCCATAGAGCTTGGCGAAGCCCTGCCGGAGTACTGCAGCTCCATCACCACCACGCCGTCGTGCTGCTGCTGGAGCCATCTTCCTCAACCTCTTCTCCCCCTTGCTGGATCAAGAAGGAGGAGACGTCACGCTGACCGTACGTGTGTTGAACGCGGAGGTGCCGTCCGTTCGGCGCTAGGATCTCCGGTGATTTGGATCACGTCGAGTACGCCTTCCTCATCCCCGTTCTTTGAACGCTTCCGCGCGTGATCTACAAAGGTATGTAGATGCAATCCAATCACTCGTTGCTAGATGAACTCCTAGATGGATCTTGGTGAAACCGTAGGAAAATTTTTGTTTTCTGCAACGTTCCCCAACATCTTCATATAGAGAGTCTCTTGAGTTACACTTTCATATACTAGTGGGAATTTTCATTATAGAACTTGGCTTGTATATTCCAACGATGGGCTTCCTCAAATGCCCTAGGTCTTCATGAGCAAGCAAGTTGGATGCACACCCACTTAGTTTCAGTTTGAGCTTTCATATACTTATAGCTCTAGTGCATCCGTTGCATGGCAATCCCTACTCACTCACATTGATATCTATTGATGGGCATCTCCATAGCCCGTTGATACGCCTAGTTGATGTGAGACTATCTTCTCCTTTTTGTCTTCTCCACAACCACCATTCTATTCCACCTATAGTGCTATGTCCATGGCTCACGCTCATGTATTGCGTGAAAGTTGAAAAGGTTTGAGAACGTCAAAAGTATGAAACAATTGCTTGGCTTGTCATCGGGGTTGTGCATGATGTGAATATTTTGTGTGGTGAAGATGGAGCATAGCCAGACTATATGATTTTGTAGGGATAACTTTCTTTGGCCATGTTATTTTGAAAAGACATGATTGCTTTATTAGTAGGCTTGAAGTATTATTGTTTTTATGTCAAATGATAGACTATTGCTTTGAATCACTCGTATCTTAATATTCATGCCATGATTAGATATGTGATCAAGATTATGCTAGGTAGCATTCCACATCAAAAATTATCTTTTTTATCATTTACCTACTCGAGGACGAGCAGGAATTAAGCTTGGGGATGCTGATACGTCTCCGTCGTATCTATAATTTTTGATTGTTCCATGCCAATATTCTACAACTTTCATATACTTTTGGCAACTTTTTATACTATTTTTGGGACTAACATATTGATCCAGTGCCCAGTGCCAGTTCCTGTTTGTTGCATGTTTTTTGTTTCACAGAATATCCATATCAAACGGAGTCCAAACGGGATAAAAACTGACGAGATTTTTTTGAATATATATGATTTTTGGGAAGAAAAATCCACGCGAGACGATGCCCGAGGGGGCCACGAGGCAGGGGGCGCGCCCCTGACCCTCGTGGCCACCCCGTAAGGCGGTTTGATGCCCTTCTTTCGCCGCAAGAAAGCTAATATCCGGATAGAGATCGTGTTAAAATTTCAGCCCAATCGGAGTTACGGATCTCCAGGAATATAAGAAACGGTGAAAGGGAAGAATCTGAGAACGCAGAAACAGAGAGAGACAGAGAGACATATCCAATCTCGGAGGGGCTCTCGCCCCTCCCATGCCATGGAGGCCAAGGACCAGAGGGGAAACCCTTCTCCCATCTAGGGAGGAGGTCAAGGAAGAAGAAGAAGGAGGGGCCTCTCCCCCTCGCTTCCGGTGGCACCGGAGTGCCACCGGGGGCCATCATCATCACCGCAATCTTCACCAACAACTTCACCGCCATCATCACCAACTCTTCCCCCCTCTATGCAGCGGTGTAACCTCTCTCTTACCCGCTGTAATCTCTACTTAAACATGGTGCTCAACGCTATATATTATTTCCCAATGATGTATGGCTATCCTATGATGTTTGAGTAGATCCGTTTTGTCCTATGGGTTATTTGATGATCGTGATTGGTTTGAGTTGCATGTTTTATTATTGGTGCTGTCCTATGGTGCTCTCCTCTGTCGCGCAAGCGTGAGGGATTCCGCTGTAGGGTGTTGCAATACGTTTATGATTCTCTTATAGTGGGTTGCGTGAGTGACTGAAACACAAACCCGAGTAAGGGGGTTGTTGCGTATGGGATAAAGAGGACTTGATGCTTTAATGCTATGGTTGGGTTTTACCTTAATGATCTTTAGTAGTTGCGGATGCTTGCTAGAGTTCCAATCATAAGTGCATATGATCCAAGTAGAGAAAGTATGTTAGCTTATGCCTCTCCCTCATATAAAATTGCAATAATGATTACCGGTCTAGTTATCGATTGCCTAGGGACAAATAACTTTCTCGTAACAAAAAGCTCTTTACTAAAACTAACTTAGTTGTGTCTTTATCTAAACAGCCCCTACTTTTTATTTACTGCTCTTTATTATCTTGCAAACCTATCCAACAACACCTACAAAGTACTTCTAGTTTCATACTTGTTCTAGGTAAAGCGAACGTCAAGCGTGCGTAGAGTTGTATCGGTGGTCGATAGAACTTGAGGGAATATTTGTTCTACCTTTAGCTCCTCGTTGGGTTCGACACTCTTACTTATCGAAAACTATTGCGATCCCCTATACTTGGTTGTCACCTTGCTCTTCCCCCTTGTTGAATCGACCCCCTCCTTGAAATCTTCCTCCGTTTCTGTCCATGTCTCTTTCTCCCCACTGCGGTGCACTAGGAAACCGTAAAATCGACTCCCCCTCTTCTCTGCTCTTTATATAGAGGTCTGGGCAGGAGTTTAGCAGGGTGAAGGAGTTTGAAAGCGTACTTTCTCTCCCCATTTTCTCAATATCTGGACCATGATGCCCTACAGTTGGGCTCAAATCCATGGCCCAGTTCTCCAGACTGTCACCAGTGTCAATTTTTTCCACTATCTGCTTTTTTGTGAGTTTACTGTCATCGTCAGTATTGATCTCACAATTGGAAACTACCAGAATATCTACATCTAACCCAATCTTAGACCAAAAATCTGGTATATCAGGTTTTCCCCTCATTTTTTCTATAACCAATCTGCCATCCATAATACATCTATTATTCCCATCTAGATTATCTATCATTTAAGTAATTCCCCCCATTTCCCTGAATCTCTTTCTTTGTATTTGATTATCCACAATTTTTTCCTGTCATCCTTTTTCCCAACTTCATTAGTCGAAGCTTTTCTTATGCCTTTGATATGACTCATAGTCATTTCATTTTGGCATTGAATTCAAAAGATATTTCTGAGCTCTGTTGGTTTTACCTCGGGATTCTGATGAGCCGCTGTCTTCCTCATCAGACTCCTCCCCAGCCAGCAGCCAAAAGCGACTGCCGGCAGGGGAGAAGCCTAGCCCTTCCGACGCGAATCTAGTCGCGCCCTGAAGACACGGCGATCTGCGGAGAAGCGTGGGGGATCTGCCGCGGGGTGTGGATCTTTCCTTCTTCTCCCTCCCCTGCTTCTCCATCCCATTCTGGCTCGAGGCTCGCTCCCAGATCTCTTGTGCCGCATCTGATTCCTCTTTGCTGTCCTCGATCCTGGACTGGCACCCAGGCATTGTTCCTGGGGTGGGGATGGCCATCACCGCACTACTGGGGAAAAGGCTAGCAGCAGCGCGGGTTTTAGGTATATCAGTAGCGTGGGGACCGGCGCTACTAATAAGGCGCTACAGCTAACCCGTAGCAGTAGCGGGGGCACACCCGCTCTACTGCTATACAAGTTTAGCAGTAGCGCATTTCGTGGAAGCTCGCTACTGCTAATAGCTCTAGCACGCTTTGCCTGGACGCACTACTGCTACTGTGGCACTGCTGCTAACTTTTCTCCACTCGCTACTTCTAATTTTAGTAGTTTTTTTCCTGCATATTTGTTTTGTATTTGAATAGGGTGTCGGTGTCAAAACCGGCGGATCTCGGGTAGGGGGTCCCGAACTGTGCGTCTAGGCCGGATGGTAACAGGAGGCAAGGGACACGAAGTTTTACCCAGGTTCGGGCCCTCTCGATGGAGGTAAAACCCTACGTCCTGCTTGATTAATATTGATGATATGGGTAGTACAAGAGTAGATCTACCACGAGATCAGAGAGGCTAAACCCTAGAAGCTAGCCTATGGTATG
>NW_024111804.1:0-9657 GCF_003073215.2 Triticum urartu | reverse complement strand
AGTCACCAAAAAATCGGTACTACGCTGCTCCTAGGGGATAGATTGGTAGGAAAAGACCATCGCTCATCCCCGACCGCCACACATAAGGAAGACAATCAAATAACACCTCATGTTTCAAATTTGTTGCATAACGTTTACCATACGTGCACGCTACGGGACTTGCAAACTTCAACACAAGCATTTCTCAATTTACAACTACTCAACTAGCACGACTTTGATATTATTACCTCCATATCTCAAAACAATCATCAAGCATCAAACTTCTCTTAGTATCCAAAACACTCTTAAGAAAATTTTACTAATCTTGAATACCTAGCATATTAGGATTTTAAGAAAATTACCATGCTATTAAGACTCTCAAAATAATCTAAGTGAAGCATGAGAGATCAATAGTTTCTATAAAACAAATCCACCACCGTGCTCTAAAATATATAAGTGAAGTACTAGAGCAAAACTATATAACTCAAAAGATATAAGCGAAGCACATAGAGTATTCTAACAAATTCCAAATCATGTATGGCTCTCTCAAAAGGTGTGTACAACAAGGATGATTGTGTTAAACTAACAAGAAAAGACTCAAATAATACAAGATGCTCCAAGCAAAACACATATCATGTGGTAAATAAAAATATAGCTCCAAGTAAAGTTACCAATAGAAGTAGACGACAGAGGGGATGCCTTCCGGGGCATCCCCAAGCTTTGGCTTTTAGGTGTCATTAGATTATCTTGGGGGTGCCATGGGCATCCCCAAGCTTAGGCTCTTGCCACTCCTTGTTCCATAATCCATCAAATCTTTACCCAAAACTTGAAAACTTCACAACACAAAACTTAAAGTAGAAAATCTCGTGAGCTCCATTAGCGAAAGAAAATAAAAGATCACTTCAAGGTACTGTAATGAACTCATTCTTTATTTATATGGTGTTAACCTACTGTATTCCAACTTCTCTATGGTTTATAAACTATTTTACTAGCCATAGATCATCAAAATAAGCAAACAACAACACGAAAAACAGAAAATCTCAAAAACAGAACAGTCTGTAGTAAATCTGTAGCGCAAGATCTGGAACCCCAAAAATTCTAAAATAAATTTCTGGACGTGAGGAATTATCTATTAATCATCTGCAAAAAGAATTACTAAATAGCTACTCCAAATAAAAATGACAGGCAAGTTCTCGTGAGCGCTAAAGTTTCTGTTTTTACAGCAAGTTTTCAACAAGAACTTTCCCAAGTCTTCCCAACGGTTCTACTTGGCACAAACACTAATTAACACAAAAAACACAACCAAAACAGAGGCTAATAATTATTAATTACTAAACAAGGAGAAAAAAGCAAGGAATAAAAATAATTGGGTTTCCTCCCAACAAGTGCTATCGTTTAACGCCCTTAGCTAGGCATAACAAGCAAGAATAGATCTAGGTATTGCCATCTTTGGTTTTCAACTTTTTAGCGGAATCAAGTTGAATCTGGGAGGTTCTTTACGTTTCCCTTCATATTCTTAAATTTTTAGATCTAATGAATCCAACCGCTTATTGCAAAGGGTAATCAACATATTCATGCGGTGAATATTTCCACTAATGTTCTTAAGAGGTTCAAGAGATTTTTGCAAGATTTTAGTAACTTCACAAATTTTTTCAAAAACTTGTGTCTCTTCCTGGGTAGGATGAGGCCCCTTTTGTTGAGGTAGTGTTCCCACTATACCTTCTATAATTTCAAGTGCAATATGGGGATCGATTTTAATAAAATTGCCTTTGGCAACGCAATCCAAGAGTTGTCTATGAGACATATTTAATCCAACATAAAAATTGCGAAGCAAAATTCTCAAATTTATTTCAGAGGTACAATTACGATGAGATTCCATTATTCTCAACCAGGCATCTTTTAAGTTTTCTCCTAACCTTTGTTTAAAGTGAAAGATTTCGAACTCATGGGTCAACAGAGAAGATAAGGGACTAGCCATAACGACAAGCAAGCAAACTAACAAACAAGCAAACAAAAAGCAAGCGGGCAAAAAGAGGCAAATAGAGAGGGAGGATAGAGAGAGAGGGCGAATAAAATGGCAAGGGTGAATTGGGGGAGAGGAAAACGAGAGGCAAATGGCAAATAATGTAATGCGGGAGATAAGGGTATGTGATGGGTACTTGGTATGTTGACTTTTGCGTAGGCCTCCCCGCAACGGCGCCAGAAATCCTTCTTGCTACCTCTTTAGCACTGGTTGGTTTTCCCCCGAAGAGGAAGGGATGATGCAGCAAGTAAGCGTAAAGTATTTCCCTCAGTTTTTGAGAACCAGGGTATCAATCCAGTAGGAGGCCTACGCGACGAGTCCTCGTACCTGCACAAAACAAATATCTCGCAACCAACGCAAATAGGGGTTGTCAATCCCTATAGGGCACTTACGAGAGTGAGATCTGATAGATATGATAAGATAATATTTTTGGTATTTTGATAAAGATGCAAGTAAAATAAAGGCAAGTAAATAGCAAAGAAATAACTAAGTATAGGAGATTGATATGATAAAGATAGACCCGGGGGGCCATAGGTTTTACTAGTGGCTTCTCTCGAGAGCATAAGTATTCTACGGTGGGTGAACAAATTACTTGTTGAGCAATTGACAGAATTGAGCAAGTTATGAGAATATCTAGGTATGATCATGTATATAGGCATCACGTCCGAGACAAGTAGACCGACTCCTGCCTGCATCTACTACTATTACTCCACTCATCGACCTCTATCCAGCATGCATCTAGAGTATAAGTTAAAAACAGAGTACGCTAAGCAGGATGACATGATGTAGAGGATAGACTCATGCAATATGAAGAAAACCCCATCTTGTTATCCTCGATGGCAACAATACAATACGTGCCTTGCTGGCCTTACTGTCACCGGGAAAGGACACCGCAAGATTGAACCCAAAGCTAAGCACTCTCCCATTGCCAAGAAAGATCAATCTAGTAGGCCAAACCAAACTGATAATTCGAAGAGACTTGCAAAGATAACCAATCATACATAAAAGAATTCAGAGAGATTCAAATATTATCATAGATAGACTTGATCATAAACCCACAATTCATCGGTCTCAACAAACACACCGCAAAAAGAAGATTACATCGAATAGATCTCCACAAGAGAGGGGGAGAACATTGTATTGAGATCCAAAAAGAGAGAAGAAGCCATCTAGCTACTAACTATGGACCCGTAGGTCTGAAGTAAACTACTCACACTTCATCGGAGAGGCTATGGTGTTGATGTAGAAGCCCCTCCGTGATCGATGCCCCCTCCGGCGGAGCTCCGGAACAGGCCCCAAGATGGGATCTCGTGGATACAGAAAGTTACGGCGATGGAATTTAGGGTTTTGGCTCGTATCTGATCGTTTGGGGGTACGTGGATATATATAGGAGGAAGAAGTACGTCGGTGGAGCAACGAGGGGCCCACGAGGGTGGAGGGCGCGCCTAGGGGGGCGCCCCCACCCTCGTGGCCTGTGGTTTCTTGACGTAGGGTCCAAGTCTCCTGAGTTGTATTCGGTGAGAAAATCACGTTCCCGAAGGTTTCATTCCGTTTGGACTCCGTTTGATATTCCTTTTCTTCGAAACCCTAAAACAGTCAAAAAACATCAATTCTGGGCTGGGCCTCCGGTTAATAGGTTAGTCCCAAAAATAATATAAAAGTGGATAGTAAAGCCCAATAATGTCGAAAACAGTAGATAATATAGCATGGAGCAATCAAAAATTATAGATACGTTGGAGACGTATCAGTTACATTGCCGGCAATACTCAATGGCTAGTCTCGATAGGCAAGTGACGAAAAATGGGCTAGGGGTTAACAATGCAATTGCAAGAATGAATGTATAATGATGGGATACCACCATACCAAGATGATATAGAGGTCACCGTTCTTGCTTACGGTTAGGTTGTCAAAATGGTGAAGGTGGCCAATGTCAAAACCTTGGCGAGGTTGAGCGGCGGTGTTGACGATGTCGAACCGTTCCTAGTTAGCCGAAAGACCCTAGGAAATGGAAAAATCGCAAACTCAAAATCTCAAAGGAAAATGTCAAATGGTGGTAGCGAAATGCTTTGGTAGTTCCGGAGTTAGAAATTTGGAAGTGGTGGTGGTGGTTGATGAATAAGCAACCATCCCTAAGTAGCCAAAACACCTTTGGAGACTCAAGTCACCACTCAAGCAACCACAAATGCTATATGGATCAAAAATGGGTTAGGTTGCGAAAAGCTCTGGTGGTTTTGCAGATGATATGGTGGATGGCCTAGGCAAAGATGTGAAAATGCCAAATTTTTTATGGAGTCAAATTGTGTTGAAAGTTATCTAGATGGATGGGGGATGTCAATAGCTACTCAACGAGCTAAATAACGTCCATATCGGACTTCAGGAGCGAAAGTTATCACTATAAAAAAAATACACTTCCGTGATGATACGTGTTTGTCATAGTAGGTCGCTTTTTTTTCATGCATGTACATCCATGACAAATTTATGACATAATCAAGATAGTCATACCTGTGCTGTCGTAGATGTGTTCCATGACATTACCAAAATTATCATCACGGAAGTGTCCACTTCCATGATGATAAATCGCGCGTCACAGAAGTGCTTTCATCAAGGGTGACCGACACGTGCCATCCACCATAACGGAACGCCGTTAAGCTATCGGGTCGGGTTTTGAATCCGATAACCCGTTAACAGCCCCGACCAATGGGAAATTTCCACGTGTAAAATTCTTATTGGCCGGACGAAACACATGTCAGCTCGTCAGTGGGTCAGATAGGCGCCTATGAGACGTCGACACATGGCACGGCCCAACAGAGGCCCATTCCTGTGAAAAGGCCGGCCTATTTGACTTGGTCAAAAGGTGGCAGGCCGGCCCATGGAAAGCCTGTTAACGGCTTGTTCGCATATAGCCCATTTACAGCCCGCTAACCAAAGGCCCGTTACGCCCTATACGAATTAGGCCTAGTAGCTTCATCTAGGGCATCCAATATGATTCCATCCCATTTTCACTTCTGGCCCATGTATGGCCCATGACGTCTTTTGGCCCATATGAGGCCCTATGTAACTCTTGGCCTATTAACGGCCCATGGTGAAACAGGCCCGTAATGAACAGTGTATCACTTTACACCCATTAACGGCCTATCGTGAAACTGGCACTTAATGAACAGTGTATCACTTTATACCCATTAACGGCCCGTTATTCCGTTGGGCTGTTTCCGGCCCATGTTATTTTTCGGCCTTCTCAGATCCCATTTATTCTTGGGCTCATTTCCAGCATTCGTTTACTTACGGCCCGTTACTGTCATTTTCTGCTTGTGGGCCAAATTCAGCCCGTGGTTACAGTCGGCCCATTTGTGGTCCGTTAATACGTTGGGCTGTTTTCATAGCATCATCAAATACGGCCTATTAACGATGTCCCGTTACGGTCGGCCCATGAACGGACGATTCCAACTCTAGACCGTTTACGGCCATAATGCGGCCTGTTATTGGCCCATGTTTGGCCAATCGATCATACGGCCCGTATAAGGCCCATTGATGGTACGGCCCGTAGAAGGCCCGTTGTTTCTATGGCCCGTAGAAGGCCTACTGTTTCTACGGCCCGTAGAAGGCCCACTGTTTCTACGGCCCATAGGAGGCCCAGTGTCACTATAGTAAATATTAGCCCATGGTTATTGTGGCCTAGTTTTAAAAAATAGGTTATTGCAGCCACTAGTTAACCGCGGAAATAGAACTGCAATGACTACAAGCAAACAAATAAACAAGACAACAAGGAAATAAATAAGCAAGCAACTAACGCTAGACTATCATGGCTATTACACATATTACATCCACTGGGCATCAAAGTTCACCACCAGTGCAAATATAGGGAACAAAGCAGCATATCATATACACTGGCCATCAAAATTGGCCACCAGTGCAAATAAATGCGACAGCAAAACAAGAGCATAACTGAAACAACTTCAGAAGAGCTCAAGAAATGTTATCCTGGGTATCCACCATGCTGGCAATAAGCTTAGCAAGCTGATTAGCTTTGTCCTGTTTGGCGCTAAAATCCTCCAACGCTGCTGTTGCACCAGAAAGTATGCATCTGAATGCTCCAGGGACTTCTGCAGTCCTTCCGCTTCTTGTCGCAACACAGCTGATCGATGTCTTTCAGCTTGTAGTTGAGACTCAAGAAACCGAACTGATTCAGACAGTGAGTTTGAATAGCTTGTGCAAGCGGTAGTGGCCAGTAACTCCAACACTAAACCAAGACAGGATGTGTCACTATCCTGAACCTTATCTGCATTACTTCCTTTACCATTGCTTAATAAGGCACTCTTCCCCAATATTCTGTTAGCATTCTAAAAGAAGAAACAAGCAGACACATAACAAGTTTAGCATGTACTAGTATATGAAACTCATTTCGGTGAACCAGTTCATTAGTAAGGTGGACAGGATTGAACTACCAAGTCTTCTATTGCCAAGTACTAGTACATAATAAAAACATCAAACAAACATATATCTATGTCCTATGGTAGCAATGGAATCTTAAATTAGAACAAGTGTTCTTCAGGTTTAGGCACTTGTTCTACATGAATAGAGTACAGTAAGACGCAAGAATATAATACTTAAAAATAGAAAATGAGCTCATAGACCTTACCACATTCTTGGTTCGGGACCAGTACAAAACAAGGTGTTCCTAGTCATTGTCCAGTAAATGTGTCTTAGGAGAACGTAAGGGAATTTGATGAGTTTCTTTGCCGGTGAAGTACGTTTTCTTCAGGTAATTCCAATACTTCCACCAAGCATTCTTAAAGATAGCAGAGGTATTAGCACAGGTTACCTCATCCCGAGTTTCCAAATCGGTCCTTCTCTATAGAGAAAAATGGGAAAATTTGATGTATTATAACCATCATGGAGGTAGGATGTATGGAACGAAGCAAAGTAATTGCCATGAATAACATTACTTACACATAACTGCTAGACAAACACCTGCAACTGGCATTTTCCTTCATCTTCAGTATAATATTTCCAAGATGGGAAGATACGCACATATGATTTAACAACATCAAATGCGATAGATGCTAAACTACGACTAGCTGGTTGTGCTTCCTCCACAGGAATAAGCGTACTAACTGGTGGAGTTGGGGTTCGCCGTGATAGTACTGGCCCTTTGGGCACTGGAGCTGCCTTACTAACTGCTCTTGTTTGGGAGCTCTGTGGTGGAGATGGTGCTATGTCAACATGAACTGGGTTACTATCGGCTGGGGTTGGGGTTAGATTGGGTGAAGCTGGTTCTCTGTCCATCTTAGTAGGGGTACAATCTGCGAGAGTTTGGGTTATGTGTGGTAGGGCTGGTTCTTGTGCATGTACAACCGGGGTGCTATCTCCACCAAGAGGTAGCACTGTTTTATTTGAAGACCGTGTTTTTAGTCCGCTAGATACTAGCATCACCCGCTCCAATTTAAATGGCTGATAAACAGGAAACATAGTTGAATGTACAGACATTGCATGAGAGACAGATGCAATAGATAGTGTGGAAAAAAGAGGCTATGAAATAGTTGACATGTATATTGTTTAACTAAAACGGATAGCATGACATAATTTCACATATATGATGTCTATCTAAACTGGATAGCATAACATAACATAATTCAAAGATATGATGAATAACTAAACATGATCGCATGACATAATTCACCTACATGTTATCTAAGTAATCAGGATCGCATCATTTAATTCACATATGTGATTTATATGCTAAACAGAGGGCATTCGATATGATGTCTGAACTAAGAACATGGTGTTGAATATTGTGTATATGATGTCTAAACTATGCAATGCAAGACACCGTATGCATGATATGAGCAGTATAACCGTGCCAAGTTAGAGCATACACCTAAGTGGGGGAATAGGACTGGTCATCTGTCTCTGAATCCATCTCTGAGGAGCTATCGGGACCCAACAAGAGATCTGCTTCGACAGGTAGCACTGTCTGCTCTGAAGGCCTTGTTTTCACTCCAGATTTTTCCATCTCCCACCCAAATGGTTGATTCACAGGAAGAGTAGTTTAATGTACAAACATTGTCGACAAATGGAAATGTAATGAAGAAAAGGATGGGCAAGATATCATTCAGATATGTGATGTCTAGTTAAACATGATGGCATTGCACATTTCACATATATTATGGCTGGCTAAAAGACATGAGACTGCATAATTCCCATATATGATATAGAAATTAAACAGGTGGCATTACAGAACATGTCTAAACTAAGCAGATGACATATATGATGTCAAAAGTAGGCACTACAAGGCAACATATGCATGATATGACTAACATCATCATGCCAAGGTAGAGCAAACACCTTGGGGGTAAATAGGAGTGGTCAGGGGCGTCCGAATCCGCCTCAGAACAGTTATCTTCCTCTGGATTACAATCTGGAGAGGGGTGGGGAGGGTTTGCCATTGAACCCACTATGGAGCGATGTCTGCATGACATTGTATTGCCGCGCAAAACTCTTCTCTTTTTCTCTACATGTTCAGCATGACTCTGTACAATATCTGACATGCATACGAAAAAAATATGGTGAGATTATGTAAGGAGAGCATGCAGAAATTTAGAGTGATGGTAACAACCAGTGGATCAATGTTTTTTCGCTGAACCAAAATAGCCCAAATGGATCGATGTGAATGTATAGTAATAAGTGATGCAACAAGTCTACAACCTCTTTGCCGTAGCCGTGTCGACCTCAGCATCATTGGGTTGGTCACTGAAGCAGTTGAGGAGGAGGTGGCTGTCGGAGGTGTGGAGGAAGATCTGAGGAATCTGTAGACGGCATCCAGGGCATTGCTCTGTTGTGACGGATCGTTCTGTCGTTGGAGCAGCTCCGGTGAGCCGTAAGACGTCAAGGCTGAAGCAGCACAAGACAGACATCGTCAATCTCAAGTGGGATTCTAATAGCATCTCCAATAGATGATGTAAAATGGATGTAAAATTAACATCACCAAAAACCACCTGACTACAATAGATGAGGTAAAAACTGTTGACTCTGAACTTAACTGTCGAAACTGAAATTTACTGTGGAATCTGAATGCTACTGTCGAAACTGAACGCAATGGTAGCAGAGAAGCACTTGACATGTAGTTTAGGGAGGGCCTGCAGTTCATCTTCAACCTGCACCCCCCTGAGCCACCAGCCACCACCGGCCGAACCGCCGGCCCCAGCGTCGCCTTGCCGCCCTGAAACAACTCGCCACCGCCGCCCCGCCAGCCCTCTAGGCCCCCCGCCCCCTGACCTAAGATAGATAGTGGGGTACCTCTCCGGCGAGCCCCTGTCCCCGCTGCAAGTGGTTCTTCCTTAACTCCGGCGAGCCCCCTCAACCCCTGAAAATCGACTGACCCAAAAGTTGATTCAGTCGACTGAAGTGTGGCTTAATCGGAATAGAGCAGCAGCACGAGCGAGGGGGAGAGCAGCAGCAGCTGGGTGAGCGAGCGATCGAGCCGGAGCAGCAGCAGCAAATCCGGCTGGTATGGCCGCCGTGGAGATGTCGCCCGCGGCGCCGACTTCAAGGTACCCGCTCCATGGGGGTGCGGGATGGAGCACCGTCGGCGCCGGGAGGTCGAGTTAAGGAGAAGGTGCGATGCGATGAGTGTACAACTCTTGGTGGCGCCGAGTAGG
>NW_024111803.1:0-95622 GCF_003073215.2 Triticum urartu | reverse complement strand
GATCAATCTTCTCCAAGGTGGCCACTCTTCGTTCATTTGACCAGGTGTATCTTCTGCCGTTCAAATAAATCTCTTTTAGTTCCAAGGCATTAAGCTTAGCCCGAAACCTCCCCATCATCCTTTGGTTGATCAAGGCATTATTCTTATCATCCTCGCAAGTGATGAGATTAAAGTCTCCGGCCACGAGCCAAGGCCCCGCATGCAGGTCTCGAATACCCACTAAATCTTGCATGAACTCTACCTTCTCTTCCTCCTCTTGTGGCCCATATACACATGTGAGCCACCAGGGCTGGTCATCCTTAGGGCATTTGACAAGCACAATTAAGGTATGGTTGGTATAGTGCGGGTTAGAGAGTTGAGTCATCGTGGCATCCAGGCCACCAAGATCCCACCATGCGTTCCGGACGCATGCAAATAGAAAAACTTCTCAAATTTAGCACCGAGGCATTGCCGTACAACGATTAGCGATACATCATGCAATTTAGTTTCTTGGAGACACACAATGGCAGGATAAGCCTGATTCACCACCTGGAAAACCGCGTTCCGACGGGCAGGCGCATTTAGCCCTCGGACATTCCACACCACCATCCTCAAAGGTTGCACGTTCATCGCAAGCACCAACCGAGCCACCAGCGTGTGCACTAGCACACCTCCACCCCCTCCAGGGGCATAGCCGGCGATTCCCACCTGAATAAGGCGAGCACAACGGCTATGTGCATGTCCGAAAGCGGGCGGGAAAACAGGTCCATGTACATCCTAAGAGCTTCTTCCGAGATGACCTCCCCTTCATGCGCCAAACAGAGCTTCCTAATGAGCACCTGCTGTTGCTTGGATGCCCCTTGCTTCGCCAGCCTCGCACTCCTCCTTGGCATGACATCCAATCTTCTTTTCTTCCTCGGGTTGCGCATTTGCACCGCAGATGCGCGGGTGATTGGGAGCAGCAAGATAGGGGAGAGAGTTCTGCACATCTCATCACACATGCTCTCAAAATCACCTTGCAACAGCACGCCACCACCAGACCGCGGCGTGGCCTGGACCAGCCCATCATGAGCAGTAGCTACTGTTACATGGTCTGGCGTGTCCTGGAACTGCCCATCTTCAGGTTCATCTGTAGTAGTTGGCGCATGCACTGGCACACACCCCTGTTCCATGCTACGTACCATGCATGTTGCATGGGTGCAACTCTCGTCCGATAGGCACACTTGGAAAGTTTCCATAGTTTCCACTTGTTGCGCCAAGGAGGTGTGTCTCTTATCCGATAAGAAGCAGTTGTGGAAATTTATTGTCACATCCATCCAGCAGTGGAAGGTTCCCTTCAAAGAGGCCGAGGTGGAGGAAAATCGGATCGCTTTGGGGCTATGGTTCTCAAAAATCTGAGAACACCTCTACATTTATCGTGGGGTTGAACGCTGCGGAAGATAGCCCGGAGGATCCTTGGGGACTAGACTAACTAGTAACAAATTGCACCCAAAGTACAGTCTAGATGTAGCTTCAAACTGAAGAGAAACAAGCCCTCCAAGCTGCACAACCTACACACAGCTTTTGTCGACAACATTGTGGCTGTGGGCAAAGCAAAACGGTCAAATGCCACCAGGGACTATGTGGTTTCGCTTCAATACAAAATGGAGCTGCGAAGGCTCCTCCCTGATTTGTCTAATGTTATTTTTCAATACAAAATGAACCAGTAACAAATTTCAACCAAACTATTGGCCAATTGACGGTTCTGGAATAGGAAATGAGGGTACTAGTATACAGGGAAGCATAATTGGAGTAGGAAATGAACAATAGGAGTCCAAAATATGACATGTCAGTTTACTGAAGTAGCCCTCTCAGGCGGCAGAAGATTCATCTGTTTTCGTCTACTGATTTTTTTTTGCGGGGATGTTTTCGTCTACTGCTTTTTTCGAAAAGGGGCGCTTTATTACTTAAAAGGTTTAAGCATTACACCCGGCCTTTGCATACTACTATGCACACAGCCAAATAAAGTCTTCTCGCACAAACGAAAAATAAAAAGGCAAAATACAAAGAAACATGTAGAGTATGTATGACGCCTAAAACGGAGGTGGGCCAATCCTAAGATTATGCTGCCACCCATGTTGGGTAAAGTAACCCTCGCCGTATCCTCCAATCGTGTACACACCTCCGTAAACAGGTCTCGATTCTCCACACGTTATAGAGAGGACCATAAACGAAGAGTCCCGGTACATCTGTAGATAACCTGCATCAGAGAAGTACTTTTATCATTAAAAACCCAATCATTCCTACATAGCCAAAGTGACCAAATAACGGCAAGCGCTCCCACCCTAAGAAGAGTTCTAAACCTGTGATCAATCCCATGTAACCAGTTGCCAAATACATTAGCAACACTACAAGGAGGATACAAGCCAGAAGCTATCTGGATGACTGACCATATAGAACGAGCCAATTTGCATTGGAAGAACAAATGTTTTATTGTCTCATCATGGTGACAAAAGATACATTGTGGACTACCATGCCAATTTCTCTTAATAAGGTTGTCTTTAGTAAGAATGACTCCGCGACGAAGATACCATGTAAAGATTTTATTCTTAAGAGGTATCTTCATCCTCCAGATCTTCTTGTTATTATCAACTGGCACATCAGACTGGATTAACGCTCTATACATTGACTCCATAGAGAATTGGCCATTCCTATGGAGGTTCCATCGGAAAACATCAGACCCATGTGACAATTGCACCGTGGACAACCGCTGGAGCAGGACGTTCCACGATTGTAGTCTGGGTCTAATTAAATCTCTTTTGAATGTCACATTTGGCGGAAATGATTCCATTACCATGGCAATAGTATCACCCTTGTGGCGCACAATGTTGTATAGAGCTGGATATTGTTCCCGGAGTGTGGTATCTCCTAGCCACTTGTCCTCCCAGAATCTAATTTCCGAGCCGTCCTTAATCGAGAAGGATCCATAGCCAAAGAAATATTTCTTCATAGCCATTAGACCCGCCCAAAAATCGAATCCCCAGGCTTCCAGTATACCTGGGATACCGCCTTGGAACCCACATATTTCCTCCTTAGGAGGGTTTGCCATACACCATCTTCCGTCAGTAATTTAAACAACCATTTACAGAGGAGGGCCCTATTCTTAACCTCAAGGTCATGAATGCCCAACCCGCCTTGGTCTTTGGGACAGCAAACCACACTCCATTTTGCCAGTCGATATTTCCTTCTCTCGCTATCTCCTTGCCAAAAGAATCTTGATCAAAAATAATCCAATCTATGTAAGACTCCTTTCGGCAACTGGAAGAAGGAAATCATATATAGTACCATATTACTTAGTACTGAATTTATGAGGACCAATCTTCCACCCAGAGACAACAGTTTACCTTTCCAACTGCTAAGTCTTTTTTGCAGTCTCTCCTCAACGTGTTTCCATTCAGCATTTGTGAGTCTCCGATAATGTATCGGTATCCCCAAATATGTGATCGGAAATTCGCCCAACCTACATCCGAATAGTTCAGCGTAAAGGTGGGCCTCGTTTTGAGCGTCGCCAAAGCAAAACAATTCACTTTTATGAAAATTGATCTTGAGACCCGAGAGTTGCCCGAATGCTGATAAAATCAGTTTCATATTTCTCGCTTTCTTGAGGTCATGATCCATGAAGAGAATCGTATCGTTGGCATATTGAAGTATAGAGAGACCACCATCAACTAGGTGATTTACTATCCTAGCAATTTGGCCATCAACATTGGCACGCTCAATCATGAATGCTAGCATATCTGCCACTATATTAATTATTAAATAGCATGGGCGATAATGAGTCACCTTGTCTCAATCCCTTCTTCATTTGGAAATAGTGCCCAACGTCATCATTGACCTTAATGGCAACGCTACCTTGATACGTCCATTTTGCATCATGCTTTTATATCGATATTTATTGCACTATGGACTGTTATTACACATTATGTCACAATACTTATGCCTATTCTCTCTTATTTTACAAGGTTTACATAAAGAGGGAGAATGTCGGCAGCTGGGATTCTGGGCTGGAAAAGGAGCAAATATTAGAGACATATTCAGAATATATAAAAAATACCGAGCGCAAGAAGTTCACCAGGGGGCCACACCCTTCCCACAAGGGTGGGGGGCGCGCCCCCTAACTCGTGGGCCCCCTGGTGGCCCTCCGATGGCCATCTTCTGCTATATGGAGTCTTTCGACGAGGAAAAAATCAGAAGCCATCTTTCCGGACAAGACTCCGCCGCCACGAGGCAGAACCTTGGCGGAACCAATCTAGGGCTCTGGCGGAGCTGTTCTGCCGGGGAAACTTCCCTCCGCGAGGGGGAAATCATCACCATCGTCATCATCAACGATCCTCTCATCAGGAGAGGGCAATCTCCATCAACATCTTCACCAGCACCATCTCCTCTCAAAACCCTAGTTCATCTCTTGTATCCAATTCTTGTCTCCAAGTCCGGGATTGGTACCTGTGGGTTGCTAGTAGTGTTGATTACTCCTTGTAGTTGATGCTAGTTGGTTTATTTGGTGGAAGATCATATGTTCGGATCCTTTATGCATATTAATACCCCTCTGATTATGAACATGAATATGTTTTGTGAGTAGTTATGTTTGTTTCTGAGGACATGGGAGAAGTCTTGCTATTAGTAGTTAGGTGAATTTGGTATTCGTTCGATATTTTGATGAGATGTATGTTGTCTCTCCTCTAGTGGTGTTATGTGAACGTAGACTACATGACACATCACCATTGTTTGGGCCTAGAGGAAGGCATTGGGAAGTAATAAGTAGATGATGGGTTGCTAGAGTGACAGAAGCTTAAACCCTAGTTTATGCGTTGCTTCGTAAGGGGCTGATTTGGATCCATATGTTTCATGCTATGGTTAGGTTTACCTTAATACTTTTGTTGTAGTTGCGGATGCTTGCAATAGAGGTTAATCATAAGTGAGATGCTTTTCCAAGTAAGGACAGTACCCAAGCACCGGTCCACCCACATACCAAATTATCAAAGTACCAAACGCGAATCATATGAACGTGATGAAAACTAGCTTGACGATATTCCCATGTGTCCTCGAGAGCGTTTTTCTCTATATAAGAGTTTGTCCAGGCTTGTCCTTTGCTACAAAAAGGATTAGGCCACCTTGCTGCACTTTATTTACTTTTGTTACTTGTTACTCGTTACAAATTATCCTATCACAAAACTATCTGTTACCTATTATTTCAGTGCTTGCAGAGAATACCTTGCTGAAAACCGCTTATCATTTCCTTCTGCTCCTCGTTTGGTTCGACACCCTTACTTATCGAAAGGACTACGATAGATCCCCTATACTTGTGGGTCATCAAGACTCTTTTCTGGCGCCGTTGCCGGGGAGTGAAGCGCCTTTGGTAGGTGGAATTTGGTAAGGAAAAATTTATATAGTGTTCTGAAATTTACTGTCACTTGTTACTATGGAAAGTAATCCTCTGAGGGGCTTGTTCGGGGTATCTTCACCCCGACCAGTAGAGCAAAGAGTTGCTCCTCAACATACTGAACCTACTGGAAATGAAAATGTCTGCTTTGAAATTCCTTTGGGTATGATAGAAAAACTGCTAGCTAATCCTTTTGCAGGAGATGGAACAAAGCATCCTGATGAGCACCTAATATATGTGGATGAAGTTTGTGGATTATTTAAGCTTGCAGGTGTGCCCGGAGATGTTATTAAGAAGAAGGTCTTCCCTTTATATTTGACGGGAGATGCATTGACATAGTATAGGCTATGTGATGATACGGGGTCATGGAACTACAAACGACTGAAATTGGAATTTCATCAGAAGTTTTATCCTATGCACCTTGTTCATCGTGATCACAATTATATATATAATTTCTGGCCTCGCGAAGGAGAAAGCATCGCTCAAGCTTGGGGGAGGCTTAAATCAATGTTATATTCATGCCCCAATCATGAGCTCTCAAGAGAAATGATTATTCAAAATTTATATGCTCGGCTTTATGATAGTAATCGGACCATGCTCGATACTTCTTGTGCTGGCTCTTTTATGATGAAGACTATTGAGTTCAAATGGGATTTATTGGAAAGAATTAAACGCAACTCTGAAGATTGGGAGCTCGACAAAGGTAAGGAGTCAGGTATGATACCTAAGTATGATTGTGTTAAATCTTTTATGGATACCGATGTTTTCCGTAAGTTTAGCACTAAATATGGACTTGACTCTGAGATAGTAGCCTCTTTCTGTGAATCTTTTGCTGCTCATATCGATCTCCCTAAGGAGAAGTGGTTTAAATATCATCCTCCCATAGAAGTAAAAATAGATGCACCTATTAAAGTTGAAGAAAAGACTGTCACCTATAATGATCCTATTGTTCCTACTACTTATGTTGAGAAACCACCTTTTCCTGTTAGGATAAAAGATCATGCTAAAGCTTCAACTGTGGTTCGTAAAGGCAATATTAGAACCTATACACCTCCTGAGCAAATTAAAGTTGAACCTAATATTGCTATTGTTAAAGATCTCTTGTCTGATAATATTGATGGGCATGTTATTCATTTCCGTGATGAAACTGCTAGAATTGCCAAACCTTGTGCTAAAGATAAACATAGACCTTTGGTAGGCATGCCTGTTATTTCTGTTAAAATAGGAGATCATTGTTATCATGGCTTGTGTGATATGGGTGCTAGTGCTAGTGCAATACCTTTTGACTTATACAAAGAAATTATGCATGACATTGCACCCGCTGAGTTAGAAGATATTGATGTCACAATTAAACTTGCCAATAGAGATACTATTTCACCAATGGGAATTGTTAGAGATGTTGAAGTCTTGTGTGGGAAAACTAAATATCCTGCTGATTTTCTTGTTCTTGGCTCCCCACAAGATAGCTTTTGTCCCATTATATTTGGTAGACCCTTCTTGAACACAGTTAATGCTAAGATAGATTGCAGAAAGGATGTTGTTACTATTGGTTTAGGTGATATGTCTCATGAATTTAATTTCTCTAAATTTCGTAGACAACACCGTGAAGAGGAATTGCCTAGTAAGGATGAAATTATTGGTCTTGCTTCTATTGCCGTACCTCCTAGTGATCCTTTAGAATAATATTTGCTAGACCATGAAAATGATATGTTTATGAATGAAAGAAGGGAAATAGATGAAGTATTCTTTAATCAGGAACCCATCCTGAAACACAATTTGCCCGTTGAAATCCTAGGGGATCCTCCTCCACCCAAGGGCGATCTCGTGTTTGAGCTCAAACCGTTACCTGATACTTATGCTTACCTTGATGAGAAAAAGATATATCCTGTTATTATTAGTGCTAACATTTCAGAGCATGAAGGAGAGAGATTATTGAAAACTCTGAAAAAGCACCGTGCTACTATTGGATATACTCCCGATGATCTTAAGGGCATTAGTCCCACACTATGTCAACACAAAATAAATTTGGAGGAAGATGCCAAACCAGTTCGTGATCATCAACGACGGCTGAATCCTAAGATGAAGGAAGTGGTAAGAAAGGAAATACTAAAGCTTCTTGAGGCAGGTATAATTTATCCCGTTGCTGATAGTCAGTGGGTAAGTCATATCCATTGTGTCCCTAAAAAGGGAGGTATTACTGTCGTTCCTATGATAAAGATGAGCTGATCCCGCAAAGAATTATTACAGTTTATAGGATGGTAATTGATTTCCGCAAATTAAATAAAGCTACTAAAAAAGATCATTACCCCTTACCTTTTATCGATAAAATGCTAGAAAGATTATCCAAACATACACATTTTTTCTTTCTAGATGGTTATTCTGGTTTCTCTCAAATACCTGTGTCAGCCAATGATCAATCAAAGACCACTTTTACTTGCCCTTTTGGTACTTTTGCTTATAGACGTATGCCTTTTGGTTTATGTAATGCACCAGCTACCTTTCAAAGATGCATGATGGCTATATTCTCTGACTTTTGTGAAAATATTTGTGAGGTTTTCATGGACGATTTTTCCGTCTATGGATCCTCTTTTGATGATTGCTTAAGCAACCTTGTGTTGGGGAACGTAGCAATAATTCAAAATTTTCCTACGTGTCACCAAGATCAATCTAGGAGACACTAGCAACGAGAGAGAGGGAGTGCATCTTCATACCCTTGAAGATCTCTAAGCGAAAGCGTTCAAGAGAACGGGGTTGATGGAGTCGTACTTGTCGTGATCCAAATCACCGATGATCCTAGCGCCGAACGGACGGCACCTCCGCGTTCAACACACGTATGGAATGGAGACGTCTCCCGCGCCTTGATCTAGTAAGGAGGAGGGAGAGGTTGAGGAAGAGAGTCCAACAGCAGCACGACGGCATGGTGGTGATGGAGTGGCGGTTCTCCGGCAGGGCTTCGCCAAGCTCACACGAAGGAGGAGAGGTATTGGAGGGGAGGGGCTGCGCCAGGTGCAAGGGTATGGCCGCCCTCCCACCCCTCCACTATTTATAGGTGGGGAGAGAGGGGGCCGGCCCCCCTAGATCCCATCTAGGGTTGGGGGCGGCGGCCAAGGGGGGGAGGAGTGCCTCCCAAGTCAAGTGGAGGCCCTCCCCCTTAGGGTTTCCCCTCTCCCATGCGCATGGGCCTTGGGGGGGCTGTTGCCCCTGGCCCATTAAGGCTAGGGAGCCCCCCTACATCCCATGATGCTGTATTGGACGTGGTGGAACATTTTCTGGACCTCCGGACCCCTCCGGAATCCTCCGGAACCTTCCGGAAGCTTCCCGGTACAATACCGGAAAAACCGAACTTTTCCTGGAACCCGAACAATAACTTTCCATATATAAATCTTTACCTCCGGACCATTAAGTAACTCCTCGTGACGTCCGGGACCTCATCCGGGACTCCGAACAACATTCGGTAATCACATACAAGTCTTCCTATAATAACCCTAGCGTCATCGAACCTTAAGTGTGTAGACCCTACGGGTTCGGGAACCATGCAGACATGACCGAGACATCTCTCTGGTCAATAATCAACAGCGGGATCTGGATACCCATGTTGGCTCCCATATGTTCCATGATGATCTCATCGGATGAACCATGATGTCAAGGATTCAGTCAATCCCGTATACAATTCCCTTTGTCTATCGGTATGATACTTGCCCGAGATTCGATCGTCGGTATCTCGATACCTCGTTCAATCTCGTTATCGGCAAGTCTCTTTACTCGTTCCGTAACACATCATCCCGTGATCAACTCCTTGGTCACATTGTGCACATTATGATGATGTCCTACCGAGTGGGCCCAGAGATACCTCTCCGTTACACGAAGTGACAAATCCCAGTCTCGATTCGTGCCAACCCAACAGACACTTTCAGAGATACCCGCAGTGCACCTTTATAGCCACCTAGTTACGTTGTGATGTTTGGTATACCCAAATCATTCCTACGGTATCCGGGAGTTGCACAATCTCATGGTCTAAGGAAATGCTACTTGACATTAGAAAAGCTTTAGCATACGAACTACACGATCTTGTGCTAGGCTTAGGATTGGGTCTTGTCCATAACATCATTCTCCTAATGATGTGATCCCGTCATCAACGACATCCAATGTCCATGGTCAAGAAACCGTAACCATCTATCGATCAACGAGCTAGTCAACTAGAGGCTTACTAGGTACATGGTGTTGTCTATGTATCCACACATGTATCTGAGTTTCCTATCAATACAATTCTAGCATGGATAATAAACGATTATCATGAACAAGGAAATATAATAATAACTAATTTATTATTGCCTCTAGGGCATATTTCCAATAGTCTCCTACTTGCACTAGAGTCAATAATCCAGTTCACGTCGCTATGTGATTAACACTCAAGGTCACATCCCCATGTGACTAACACCCAAAGAGTTTACTAGAGTCAATAATCTAGTTCACATTACCATGTGATTAACACTCAGTGAGTTCTGGGTTTGATCATGTTATGCTTGTGAGAGATGTTATAGTCAACGGGTCTGAACCTTTCAGATCCGTGTGTGCTTTACAAATCTCTATGTCATCTTGTATATGCAGCTACCACGCTCTATTTGGAGCTATTGCAAATAACTGTTCTACTATACGAATCCGGTTTACTACTCAGAATCATCCAGATTAGTGTCAAAGATTGCATTGGTGTAACCCTTTACGACGAACTCTTTTACCACCTCCATAATCGAGAAAATTCCTTAGTCCACTAGTTACTAAGGATAACCTTGACCGTTGTCCTATGATCCATTCCTAGATCACACTTGTACCCCTTGACTGACTCATGGCTTGGCACAATTCAGGTGCGGTACACAACACATCATACTTTAGAGCCTACGTCTAAAGCATAGGGGACGACCTTCGTCCTTTCTCTCTATTCTGCCGTGGTCAGGTCTTGAGTTTTACTCAATACTCATACCTTATAACATAGCCAAGAACTCCTTCTTTGCCGATCTATTTTTGAACTCCTTCAAAATTCTGTCATGGTATGTGTTCGTTTGAAAGTACTATTAAGCGATTTTGATCTATCCTTATAGATCTTGATGCTCAATATTCAAGTAGCTTAATCCAGGTTTTCCATTGAAAAACACTTTTCAAATAACCCTATATGCTTTCCAGAAACTCTACATCATTTCTGATCAACAATAGTCAACAACATATACTCATCAGAAATTCTATAGTGCACCCACTCACTTCTTTGGAAATACAAGTTTCTCATAAACTTTGTATAAACCCAAAATCTTTGATCATCTCATCAAAGCGTACATTCCAACTCCGAGATGCTTACTCTAGTCCTTAGAAGGATTGCTGGAGCTTCGCATACTTGTTAGCTGTTGGAAATATGCCCTAGAGGCAATAATAAATTAGTTATTATTATATTTCCTTGTTCATGATAATCGTTTATTATCCATGCTAGAATTGTATTGATAGGAAACTAAGATACATGTGTGGATACATAGACAACACCATGTCCCTAGTAAGCCTCTAGTTGACTAGCTCGTTGATCAATAGATGGTTACGGTTTCCTGACCATGGACATTGGATGTCGTTGATAACGGGATCACATCATTAGGAGAATGATGTGATGGACAAGACCCAATCCTAAGCCTAGCATAAGATCATGTAGTTCGTATGCTAAAGCTTTTCTAATGTCAAGTATCATTTCCTTAGACCATGAGATTGTGCAACTCCCGGATACCGTAGGAGTGCTTTGGGTGTGCCAAACATCACAACGTAACTGGGTGACTATAAAGGTACACTACAGGTATCTCCGAAAGTGTCTGTTGGGTTGGCACGAATCGAGACTGGGATTTGTCACTCCGTGTAAACGGAGAGGTATCTCTGGGCCCACTCGGTAGGACATCATCATAATGTGCACAATATGATCAAGGAGTTGATCACGGGATGATGTGTTACGGAACGAGTAAAAGAGACTTGCCGGTAACGAGATTGAACAAGGTATCGGGATACCGACGATCGAATCTCGGGCAAGTATCGTACCGCTAGACAAAGGGGATTGTATACGGGATTGATTAAGTCCTTGACATCGTGGTTCATCCAATGAGATCATCGTGGAGCATGTGGGAGCCAACATGGGTATCCAGATCCTGCTGTTGGTTATTGACCGGAGAACGTCTCGGTCATGTCTGCATGTCTCCCGAACCCGTAGGGTCTACACACTTAAGGTTCGATGACGCTAGGGTTATAAAGGAAGCTTGTATGTGGTTACCGAATGTTGTTCGGAGTCCCGGATGAGATCCCGGACATCACGAGGAGTTCCGGAATGGTCCGGAGGTAAAGATTTATATATGGGAAGTCCTGTTTTGGTCACCGGAAGAGTTTCGGGGTTTATCGGTAATGTACCGGGACCACCGGGAGGGTCCCGGGGGTCCACCAAGTGGGGCCACCTGCCCCAGAGGTTTGCATGGGCCAAGGGTGCTGAGGGACTAGCCCCTAAGTGGGCTGGTGCGCCTCCCACAAGGCCCAAGGGGCAGCTAGGAGGAAAAAAAGGGGAAACCCTAGGCTTAGATGGGCCTAAGGCCCACCCTAGGGGGCGCCTCCCTCTCTCCCCCTCCTGGCCGCCCCCCTTGCTCCCCATCTAGGGCTGCCGCTCCCCCTAGGGGTGGGAACCCTAGAGGGGGCGCAGCCCCTCCCCTTCCCCTATATATATGAGGCCTAGGGCTGCCCATAATACACGTGTGATTCGATATCTCGTTGGTGCAGCCCTGCATCTCTTCTTCCTCCTCTTCTGTGGTGCTTGGAGAAGCCCTGCAGGATAGCCACGCTCCTTCACCACCACCACGCCGTTGTGCTGCTGCTGGATGGAGTCTTCCTCAACCTCTCCCTCTCTCCTTGCTGGATCAAGACGTGGGAGACGTCACCGGGCTGTACGTGTGTTGAACGCGGAGGTGCCGTGCGTTCGGCACTTGATCATCGGTGATTTGGATCACGACGAGTACGACTCCATCAACCCCGTTCACTTGAACGCTTCCGCTTAGCGATCTACAAGGGTATGTAGATGCACTCTCCTTCCCCTCGTTGCTAGTCTCTCCATAGATAGATCTTGGTGACACGTAGGAAAATTTTGAATTTCTGCTACGTTCCCCAACAGTGGTTTCAGAGCTAGGTCTATTGGGTAGATTCTATGCACGAGTAGAACACAAAGTAGTTGTGGGCGTTGATTTTGTCAATTTACTTGCTGTTACTAGTCTTATCTTGATTCGGCGGCATCGTGGGATGAAGCGGCCCGGACCAACCTTATACGTACTCTTACGTGAGACCGGTTCCACCGACAAACATGCACTAGTTGCATAAGGTGGCTGGCGGGTGTCTGTCTCTCCCACTTTAGTCGGATCGGGTTTGATGAACAGGGTCCTTATGAAGGGTAAATAGCAATTGGCATATCACGTTGTGGTCTTTGCGTAGGTAAGAAACGTTCTTGCTAGAAACCCATAGCAGCCACGTAAAACATGCAAACAACAATTAGAGGACGTCTAACTTGTTTTTGCAGGGTATGCTATGTGATGTGATATGGCCCAAAGGATGTGATGAATGATATATGTGATGTATGAGATTGATCATGTTCTTGTAATAGGAATCACGACTTGCATGTCGATGAGTATGACAACCGGCAGGAGCCATAGGAGTTGTCTTTATTTATTTATGACCTGCGTGTCAACATAAACGTCATGTAATTACTTTACTTTATTGCTAACCGTTAGCTGTAGTAGTAGAAGTAATAGATGACGAGACAACTTCATGAAGACACGATGATGGAGATCATGATGATGGAGATCATGGTGTCATGCCGGTGACGAGATGATCATGGAGCCCCAAGATGGAGATCAAAGGAGCTATATGATATTGGCCATATCATGTCACTATTATTTGATTGCATGTGATGTTTATCATGTTTATGCATCTTGTTTGCTTAGAACGACGGTAGTAAATAAGATGATCCCTTACAACAATTTCAAGAAGTGTTCTCCCCTAACTGTGCACCGTTGCGACAGTTCGTGTTTCGAAGCACCACGTGATGATCGGGTGTTAGATTCTAACGTTCACATACAACGGGTGTAAGACAGATTTACACACGCGAAACACTTAGGGTTAACTTGACGAGCCTAGCATGTACAGACATGGCCTCGGAACACAGAAGACCGAAAGGTCGAGCATGAGTCGTATAGAAGATACGATCAACATGAAGATGTTCACCGATGTTGACTAGTCCGTCTCACGTGATGATCGGACATGGCCTAGTTGACTCGGATCATGTAATCACTTAGATGACTAGAGGGATGTCTATCTGAGTGGGAGTTCATAAGATGAACTTAATTATCCTGAACATAGTCAAAAGATCTTTGCAAATTGTGTCGTAGCTCGCGCTTCAGTTCTACTGTTTAGATATGTTCCTAGAGAAAATTTAGTTGAAAGTTGAAAGTAGCAATTATGCGGACTAGGTCCGTAAACTGAGGATTGTCCTCATTGCTTCTTAGAAGGCTTATGTCCTTAATGCACCGCTCAGTGTGCTGAACCTCGAACATTGTCTATGGATGTTGTGAACATCTGACATACACATTTTGATAACTACGTGATAGTTCAACGGTTTAGAATTGAGGCACCGAAGACGTTTTGAAACGTCGCGAAATATATGAGATGTTTTGAAGACTGAAATTGGGATTTCAGGCTCGTGCCCACGTCAAGAGGTATAAGACCTCCGACGATTTTCTTAGCCTGCAAACTAAGGAGAAAAGCTCAATTGTTGTGCTTGTGCTCAGATTGTCTGAGTACAACAATCGCTTGAATCGAGTGGGAGTTGATCTTCCAGATGAAATAGTGATGGTTCTCCGAAGTCGTTACCACCAAGCTGCTAGAGCTTCGTGATGAACTATAATATATCGGGGACATATATGATGATCCTTGAGATATTCGCGATGTTTGACACCGCGAAAGTAGAAATCAAGAAGGAGCATCAATTGTTGATGGTTGGTGAAACCACTAGTTTCAAGAAGGGCAAGGGAACAAAGGGATACTTCATGAAACGGCAATTCAGCTGCTGCTCTAGTGAAGAAACCCAAGGTTGAACCCAAACCCGAGACTAAGTGCTTCTGTAATAAGGGGAATAGCCACTGGAGCAGAATTACCCTAGAAACTTGGTAGATGAGAAGGCTGGCAAGGTCGATAGAAGTATATTGGATATACATTGTGTTGATGTGTACTTTACTAGTACTTCTAGTAAGCACCAGGGTATTAGATACCGGTTCGGTTGCTAAGTGTTAGTAACTCGAAAATAAAAGCTACGGAATAAAACGGAGACTAGCTAAAGGTGAGCCGACGATATGTGTTGGAAGTGTTTCCAGTGTTGATATGATCAAAGCATCGTACGCTCCCTCTACCATCGAGATTGGTGTTTGCGTTGAGCATAGACATGATTGGATTACGCCTATCGCGATACGGTTATTCATTTAAGGAGAATAACGGTTACTCTGTTTATTTGAATAATACCTTCAATGGTCTTACACCTAAAATGAATGGTTTATTGAATCTCGATCGTAGTGATACACATGTTCATGTCAAAAGATAGTAATGATAGTACCACCTACTTGTGGCACTGCCACGTAAGTCATATCGGTATAAAACGCATGAAGAAGCTCCATGTTGATGGATCTTTGAACTCACTCATTTTTGAAAAGTTTGAGGCATGCGAACCATGTCTATTGGTAGATATGCATGAAGAAACTCCATGCAAATGGACCGTTTGGACTCACTTGATTTTGAATCACTTGAGACATGCAAATCATACCACATGGGCAAGATGACTGAAAGCCTCGTTTTCAGTAAAATGGAACTAGAAAGCAACTTGTTGGAAGTAATACATTTTGATGTGTGCAGTCCAATGAGTGCTGAGGCATGTAGTGGATATCGTTATGTTCTTACTTCACAGATGACTTGAGTAGATGTTGAGTATATTTACTTGATGAATCACGAGTCTGAATTATTGAAAGGTTCAAGTAATTTCAGGGTGAAGTTGAAAGATCGTCGTGACAAGAGGATAAAAGATCTATGATATGATCATAGAGATGAATATCTGAATTACGAGTTTGGCACAGAATTAAGACATTGTGGAAATGGTTTCACAACTAATACAGCCTGGAACACCATAGTGTGATGGTGTGTTCGAACATCATAACTGCACCCTATTGGATATGATGCATAC
Source organism: Triticum urartu (assembly GCF_003073215.2). Classification (NCBI taxonomy): domain Eukaryota; kingdom Viridiplantae; phylum Streptophyta; class Magnoliopsida; order Poales; family Poaceae; genus Triticum; species Triticum urartu. Next base: position 79,948 of record NW_024111803.1, on the reverse strand, counting down.
CATGATGTCTCTTATCGAATTACCACGATAGTTTATGGGTCAGGCATTAAAGACAACCACATTCACTTTAAATAGGGCACCACGTAATTCCGATGAGATGACACCGTATGAACTATGGTTTAGAGAAACCTAAGCTGTCATTTCTTAAAAGTTTGGGGCTGCGACACTTATGTGAAAAGTTTTAGGCTGATAAGCAAGAACCCAAAGCGGATAAATGCATCTTCATAGGATAGCCAAAACAGTTGGGTATACCTCCTGTCTCAGATCCGAAAGCAATAAGGGATTGTTTCTAGAATCGGGTCCTTTCTCGAGGAAAAGTTTCTCTCGAAAGAATTGAGTGGGAGGATGGTGGAGACTTGATGAGGTTATTGAACTGTCTCTTCAACTAGTGTGTGGCAGGGCACAGGAAGTTGTTCCTGTGGCACCTACACCATTTGAAGTGGAAGCTTATGATAGTGATCATGAGACTTCAGATCAAGTCACTACCAAACCTCGTGGGATGACAAGGATGCGTACTACTTCAGAGTGATACGTAATCCTGTCTTGGAAGTCATGTTGCTAGAAAACAATGAACCTACGAGCTATGGAGAAGCGATGGTGGGCCCGGATTCCGATAAATGGCTCGAGGCCATAAAATCCGAGAGAGGATCCATGTATGAAAACAAAGTGTAGACTTTGGCAGAACGGCTCGATGGTCGTAAGGCTATTGAGTATAGATGGATTTTGAAAGGAAGACGGACAATGATAGTAAGTATCACCATTAAGAAAGCTCGACTTGTCGTTAAGATGTTTTCCGACAAGTTCAAGGAGTTGACTACGGTGAGATTTTCTCACTCGTAGCGATGCTAAGAGTCTGTTGGAATTATATTAGCAGTCACTGCATTATTTATGAAATCTTGCAGATAGGATGTCAAAACATTGTTTCCTCGATGTTTTTCTTGAGGAAAGGTTGTATGTGATACAACCGGAAGGTTTTGTTAATGCTGAAAGATGCTAATAAGTATGCAAAGCTCCAGCTATCCTTCTGAGGACTGGAGTAAGCATCTCGGAGTTGGAATGTGCGCTTTGATGAGATGATCAAAGATTTTGGGTTTATACAAAGTTTATGAGAAACTTGTATTTCCAAAGAAGTGAGTGGGAGCACTATAGAATTTCTGATGAGTATATGTTGTTGACATATTGTAGATCAGAAATGATGTAGAATTTCTGGAAAGCATATAGGGTTATTTGGAAAGTGTTTTTCAATGGAGAGCCTGGATTAAGCTACTTGAACATTGAGCATCAAGATCTATAAGGATAGATAAAAATGCTTAATGGTACTTTCAAATGAGCACATACCTTTACATGATCTTGAAGGTGTTCAAGATGGATCAGTCAAAGAAGGATTTCTTGCCTGAGTTGTAAGGTATGAAGTTAAGACTTAAAGCTCGACCGCGGCAGAATGGAGAGATAGGACGAAGGTCGTCCCCTATGCTTAAGATGTAGGCTCTACAGTATGCTATGCTGTGTACCGCACCTGAAGTGTGCCTTGCCATGAGTCAGTCAAGGGGTACAAGAGTGATCCAAGAATGGATCACGGGACAGCGGTCAAAGTTATCCTTAGTAACTAGTGGACTAAGGAATTTTCTCGATTATGGAGGTGGTAAAAGAGTTCGTCGTAAAGAGTTACGTCGATGCAAGCTTAACACCTATCCGAATAGCTCTGAGTAGAGATACCGGATACATATAATGGAGCAACAATTTAGAATAGCTCCAAGTAGAACAGTTATTTGGATTAGCTCCAAATAGAACGTGGTAGCTACATCTAGGAGATGACATAGAGATTTGTAAAACACACACGGATCTGAAAGGTTCAGACCCGTTGACTAAAACCTCTCTCACAAGCAACATGATCAAACCCAGAACTCTTTGGGTGTTAGTCACATGGCGATGTGACCTGTGAGTGTTAATCACATGGCGATGTGAACTAGATTATTGACTCTAGTGCAAGTGGGAGACTGTTGGAAATATGCCCTAGAGGCAATAATAAATTAGTTATTATTATATTTCCTTGTTCATGATAATCGTTTATTATCCATGCTAGAATTGTATTGATAGGAAACTCAGATACATGTGTGGATACATTAGACAACACCATGTCCCTAGTAAGCCTCTAGTTGACTAGCTCGTTGATCAATAGATGGTTACGGTTTCCTGACCATGGACATTGGATGTCGTTGATAACGGATCACATCATTAGGAGAATGATGTGATGGACAAGACCCAATCCTAAGCCTAGCATAAGATCATGTAGTTCGTATGCTAAAGCTTTTCTAATGTCAAGTATCATTTCCTTAGACCATGAGATTGTGCAACTCCCGGATACCGTAGGAGTGCTTTGGGTGTGCCAAACGTCACAACGTAACTGGGGGCTATAAAGGTACACTACAGGTATCTCCGAAAGTGTCTGTTGGGTTGGCACGAATCGAGACTGGGATTTGTCAATCCGTGTAAACGGAGAGGTATCTCTGGGCCCACTCGGTAGGACATCATCATAATGTGCACAATGTGATCAAGGAGTTGATCACGGGATGATGTGTTACGGAACGAGTAAAGAGACTTGCCGGTAACGAGATTGAACAAGGTATCGGGATACCGACGATCGAATCTCGGGCAAGTATCGTACCGCTAGACAAAGGGGATTGTATACGGGATTGATTAAGTCCTTAACATCGTGGTTCATCCGATGAGATCATCGTGGAGCATGTGGGAGCCAACATGGGTATCCAGATCCCGCTGTTGGTTATTGACCGGAGAACGTCTCGGTCATGTCTGCATGTCTCCCGAACCCGTAGGGTCTACACACTTAAGGTTCGATGACGCTAGGGTTATAAAGGAAGCTTGTATGTGGTTACCAAATGTTGTTCGGAGTCCCAGATGAGATCCCGGACATCACGAGGAGTTCCGGAATGGTCCGGAGGTAAATATTTATATATGGGAAGTCCTGTTTTGGTCACCGGAAGAGTTTCGGGGTTTATCGGTAATGTACCGGGACCACCGGGAGGGTCCCGGGGGTCCACCAAGTGGGGCCACCTGCCCCGGAGGTTTGCATGGGCCAAGGGTGGTGAGGGACCAGCCCCTAAGTGGGCTGGTGCGCCTCCCACAAGGCCCAAGGGGCAGCTAGGAGGAAAAAAAGGGGAAACCCTAGGCTTAGATGGGCCTAAGGCCCACCCTAGGGGGCGCCTCCCTCTCTCCCGCTCCTGGCCGCCCCCCTTGCTCCCCATCTAGGGCTGCCGCCCCTCCCCTTCCCCTATATATATGACGGACCATAGGGCTGCCCATAATACACGTGTGATTCGATCTCTCGTTGGTGCAGCCCTACATCTCTTCTTCCTCCTCTTCTGTGGTGCTTGGCGAAGCCCTGCAGGATAGCCACGCTCCTTCACCACCACCACGCCGTTGTGCTGCTGCTGGATGGAGTCTTCCTCAACCTCTCCCTCTCTCCTTGCTGGATCAAGACGTGGGAGACGTCACCGGGCTGTACGTGTGTTGAACGCGGAGGTGCCGTGCGTTCGGCACTTGATCATCGGTGATTTGGATCACGACGAGTACGACTCTATCAACCCCGTTCACTTGAACGCTTCCGCTTAGCGATCTACAAGGGTATGTAGATGCACTCTCCTTCCCCTCGTTGCTAGTCTCTCCATAGATAGATCTTGGTGACACGTAGGAAAATTTTGAATTTCTGCTACGTTCCCCAACATTAGCATCTTTCAGGATTGTCAAAAAAACTTCTGGTTTTATCACATACAACCTTTCCTCAAGAAAAACGTCGAGGAAACAATGTTTTGACATCCTATCTGCAAGATTTCATAAATAATGCAGTAACTGCTAACATAATTCCAACAGACTCTTAGCGTCGCTATGAGTGAGAAAGTCTCATCATAGTCAACTCCTTTGAACTTGTCGGAAAACATCTTAACGACAAGTCGAGCTTTCTTAATGGTGACATTTACCATCATTGTCCATCTTCCTTTTAAAATCCATCTGCACCCAACAACCTTACGACCATCAAGTAGTTCTTCCAAAGTCTATACTTTGTTTTTATACATGGATCCTCTCTCGGATTTTATGGCCTCGAGCCATTCGTCGGAATCCAGGCCCACCATCGCTTCTCCATAGCTTGTAGGTTCATTGTTGTCTAGCAACATGACTTCCAAGACAGGATTATGTACCACTCTGAAGTAGTATGCATCCTTGTCGACCTATGAGGTTTGGTAGTGACTTGATCCGAAGTTTCATGATCACTATCATAAGCTTCCACTTCAATCGGTGTAGGTGCCACAGGAACAACTTCCTGTGCCCTGCTCCACACTAGTTGAAGTGACGGTTCAATAACCTCATCAAGTCTCCACCATCCTCCCACTCAATTCTTTCGAGAGAAACTTTTCCTCGAGAAAGGACCCGTTTCTAGAAACAATCACTTTTGTTTCCGGATCTGAAATAGGAGGTATACCCAACTGTTTTGGGTATTCTATGAAGATGCATTTATCCACTTTGGGTTCGAGCTTATCAGCCTGAAACTTTTTCACATAAGCATCGCAGCCCCAAACTTTTAAGAAACGACAGCTTAGGGTTTTTCTAAACCATAGTTCATACGGTGTGGTCTCAACGGAATTGTGTGGTGCCCTATTTATAGTGAGTGCGGTTGTCTCTAATACCTAACCCATAAACAATAGTGGTAATTCGATAAGAGACATCATGGTATGCACCATATCCAATAGGGTGCAGTTGTGATGTTCGGACACACCATCACACTATGGTGGTCCAGGCGGTATTAGTCGTGAAACAATTTCCATAATGTCTTAATTGTGTGCCAAACTCGTAACTCAGATATTCATCTCTATGATCATATCATAGACATTTTATCCTCTTGTCACGACGATCTTCAACTTCACTCTGAAATTACTTGGACCTTTCAATAATTCAGACTTGTGTTTCATCAAGTAAATATACTCAGCATCTACTCGAATCATCTGTGAAGTAAGAACATAACGATATCCACTGCATGCCTCAGCACTCATTGGACTGCACACATCAAAATGTATTGCTTCCAACAAGTTGCTTTCTTGTTCCATCTTACTGAAAACGAGGCCTTTCAGTCATCTTGCCCACGTGGTATGATTTGCATGTATCAAGTGATTCAAAATCAAGTGAGTCCAAATGATCCATCTGCATGGAGTTTCTTCATGCATATCTACCAATAGACACGGTCCGCATGTCTCAATCTTTTCAAAACGAGTGAGACCAAAGATCCATCAACATGGAGCTTCTTCATGTGTTTTATACCAACATGACTCAAATGGCAGTGCCACAAGTACGTGGTACTATCATTACTATCTTATATCTTTTGGCATGAACATGTGTATCACTACGATCGAGATTCAATAAACCATTCATTTTAGGTGAAAGACCATTGAAGGTATTATTCAAATAAACAGAGTAACCATTATTCTCCTTAAATGAATAACCGTGTGGCGATAAACATAATCCAATCATGTCTATGCTCAACGCAAACACCAAATAACAATTATTTCGGTTTAACACCAATCTCGATGGTAGAGGGAGCATGCGATGTTTGATCACATCAACCTTGGAAACACTTCCAACACATATCGTCATCTCACCTTTAGCTAGTCTCCGCAACCTTTTATTTCGAGTTACTAAGGCTTAGCAACCGAACCGGTATTTATTTCCCCGGTGCTACTAGGAGTACTAGTAAAGTACACAATAATATGACGTATATCCAAAATACTTCTGTCGACCTTGCCAGCCTTCTCATCTACCAAGTATCTAGGGTAGTTCTGCTTCAGTGACCGTTCCCCTCATTATAGAAGCACTTAGTCTCGGGTTTGGTTCAACCTTGGGTTTCTTCACTAGAGCAGCAACTGATTTGCCGTCTCATGAAGTATCCCTTCTTTCCCTTGCCCTTCTTGAAACTAGTGTTTTAACCATCAACAATTGATGCTCCTACTTGATTTCTACTTTCGCGGTGTCAAACATCGCGAGTTGCTCAAGGACCATCATGTCTATCCCTGATATATTATAGTTCATCACGAAGCTCCAATAGCTTGGTGGCAGTCACTATGGAGAACCATCACTTTCTCATCTGGAAGATTAACTCCCACTCGATTCAAGCGATTGTAGTACTCAGACAATCTGAGCACATGCTCAATGATTGAGTTTTTCTCCCTTAGTTTGCAGGCTTAAGAAACTTGTCAGAGGTCTCATACCTCTTGACGTGGGCACTAGTCTGAAATTCCAATTTCAGTCTTTGGAACATCTCATATGTTCTGCGACGTTTCAAAAACGTCTTTGGTGCCACAATTCTAAACTGTTAGCATTATGCACCGAACTATCACGTAGTCATCAAAACGTGTATGTCAGATGTTTCCCAACATCTACAGACGACGCTCGAGGTTCAACGCACTGAGCGGTGCATTAAGGACATAGCCCTTCTGTGCAGCAATGAGGACAATCCTCAGTTCACGGACCCAGTCCGCATAATTGCTACTGTCAACTCTCAACTAAATTTTCTCTAGGAACATATCTAAAACAGTAGAACCAAAGCGTGAGCTACGACATAATTTGCAAAGACCTTTTGACTATGTTCATGATAATTAAGTTTATCTAATCAAATTATTCAATGAACTCCCACTTAGATAGACATCCCTCTAGTCATTTAAGTGATACATGATCCGAGTCAACTAGGCCGTGTCCGATCATCACGTGAGACGGACTAGTCATCATCGGTGAACATCTTCATGTTGATCGTATCCACTATTCGACTCATGTTCGACCTTTCGGTCTTCCGTGTTCCGAGGCCATGTCTGTACATGCTAGGCTCGTCAAGTTAACCTAAGTGTATTGCGTGTGTAAATCTGGCTTACACCCGTTGTATGCGAACGTTAGAACCTATCACACCCAATCATCACGTGGTGCTTCGGAACAACGGACCTTAGCAACGGTGCACAGTTAGGGGGAACACTTTCTTAAAATTATTGCGAGGGATCATCTTATTTATGCTACCGTCGTTCTAAGCAAATAAGATGTAAACATGACAAACATCACATGCAAATCATAAAGTGACATGATATGGCCAATATCATCTTGCGCCTTTGATCTCCATCTTCGAGGCGTGGCATGAACACCATCGTCACCAGCATGACACCATGATCTCCATCATCATGATCTCCATCATCGTGTCTTCATGAAGTTGCCTCGCCAACTATTACTTCTACTACTATGGCTAACGGTTAGCAATAAATTAAAGTAATTACATGGCATTTTCATTGACACGCAGGTCATAAATAAATTAAGAAAACTCCTATGGCTCCTGCCGGTTGTCATACTCATCGACATGCAAGTCGTGATTCCTATTACAAGAACATGATCAATCTCATACATCACATATATCATTCATCACATCCTTTTGGCCATATCACATCACATAGCATACCCTGCAAAAACAAGTTAGATGTCCTCTAATTGTTGTTGCATGTTTTATGTGGCTGCTATGGGTTTCTAGCAAGAACGTTTCTTACCTATGCAAAACCACAACGATGATATGCCAATTGCTATTTACCCTTCATAAGGACCCTTTTCATCGAATCCGATCCAACTAAAGTGGGATAGACAGACACCCGCTAGCCACCTTATGCAACTAGTGCATGTCAGTTGGTGGAACCTGTCTCACGTACACTGCAAAAAAAGACACATCCGTGACATTTTGGGCCGAACGAATTTTTTTCTGTCATACATATGACACTTCTATGACGATAATTGTGACAAAACCCGGTATCATCATAGATGTGGTGGGCTCCTACTTCTATGACAAAAAATCATGACAGAAAATGGGCTTTTCGTCCTGGGCGGGCCGGAGACGCAGCTGCATGACATTCTTTGGGCCGTCCATGACGGAAAAAACCGTGCTAGAAGTGAGGGGGAGGAAAATTTCGGGGAGTTCCCGGTTACGGTGGGAGGTCGGGGGTCGAGCGATGCGTGTTTCTCTCATACACGTACGCGCGTGTGTGCGAGGCGTTGGCTCTAACTGAACCCGAGCGAGGCGTTGGGCTCTAACTGAACCCGAGCGATTGCACTGCAGGCTACGCGTTACTGAACCCGAGCGATCGATCGATGGCTGTTAACTGAACCCGATCGAGCGATTCCTTGGCTACTGCTGCTAACTGAAGCCGATCGATGGGATGAACAGTAAGAGTTGCGGGGGGGGGGGGGGGGGTATGGATTAATAGTGAGCGGTGGCGTTGCCTCTGGATGAACAGGACCCCGTGGTGTGGTGGAGGGCTGGATGAACAGTAGACGGTGGAGGGGTGCCCATGGAGGGGTGGATGAACAGGACCCTGTGGTGTGGAGGGCAGGATGAACAGTAGACGGTGGAGGGGTGCCCGTGGAGGGGTGGTTGAACAGGACCCCGTGGTGTGGAGGGCTAGATGAACAGTGGACGGTGGAGGGTGGTTGAACAGTAGCCGGTGGAGTAGCGCGCGGTGGAGGCTGGATGAACAGGAGCCCGTGGAGGCTGGAGGAAGTCGACGGTGGATGAACAGTAGCTCGTGAAGGCTGGACGGGGTCGACGGTGGAGATGAACAGTATCCCGTGGAGTCCCGTTTTGCGGTACGCCACACCCCTCCCGATGAATAGGACCCCCGTTTCGACCGTAGCGCTCCAACACAAGTCCGTTTCCTCCGTTTTGCGGTACGCCACACCCCTCCCGATCAACAGGACCCCTGTTTCGACCGTAGGAGGTCCGTTTCCTCCATTTTGCGGTACGCCACACCCCTCCCGATCAACAGGACCCCCGTTTCGACCGTAGGAGGTCCGTTTCCTCCATTTTGCGGTACACCACACCCCTCCCGATCAACAGGACCCCCGTTTCGACCGTAGGAGGTCCGTTTCCTCTGTTGTGCGGTACGCCAGGCCTCGTTTCCATCGCCTCTTCCGTCCAAGCCCTCCCGATGAACACGACCACGCATTCCGTTCCAACCCATGAACACGACGACGACGCTGTTTCTCCGTTCCGACTCAGCCATGTACACGAGCCCTCGCCGTACGTATGGGCGAGTAGGCATTCGAGACCCCGCCCGTATGTACACATACGTGGCCGTATTTTCTTTCTTGCACCCTGGCCGTTGTACGTACGTGTACATGCTATGTGCGCGCCTCTACTACGACACGTGCGCGCCTCTACATCGACCAGTATGTACGTACACGTTTGTGACCAGAATGACAACGCTACGTACGCTTCGACCAGGTGGGTCCCGACTGTCAGGCACTTCCTTGCTTGCGAAGATGTAGCTGGTGGGTCCCAGCAGTCAGGGGCGAATCGTTTTTTTGCCCGGACGCACTTCCTTGCGTGCGAAGATGTAGCTGGTGGGTCCCAGCAGTCAGGGGGGCGAATCGTTTTGGTTTTCTTTTTTTTGCCCGGACGCACTTCCTTGCGTGCGAAGATGTAGCTGGTGGGTCCCAGCAGTCAGGGGGGCGAATCGTTTTTTCTGCCCGAACGCACTTCCTTGCGTGCGAAGGCGTAGCTGGTGGGTCCCAGCAGTTAGGGGGGAAACGTTTTTTTTCGCGAAATATGGTGGCCCGTCCGGTGGGTCCCTACTGTCAGGTGGAGGAATCATTATTTTCCGCGTAATAAGGAGGCACTTCCTTGCTGCCGCCGTGGACCCAGTTGTCAGCCTCTCCACGTACAGTCCACGTTCGATGGAAGTCGTTCTTTGACCACGTTGACCACGCCGCGCCAAGAGGACCAGGGCGGTGGACGACGGTGAGGCCTAGGAAGGGGACGACGGGGAGCCGGGGAAGACACGGCAGTGGAAGCCCGCGCGCGCGGAGAGGAGTACGAGGGTTCACTGGTTCGGCTGCGGTGTGAGGCTGCTGTCGCCACAGGGCCTGACCAGCGGTGGGAATAGTAGGGGGCGGTGAGGCCTCCGCGGCAACACAGCCGGCCACGGGAGGCAGGAGCATGCAGCACGACCGGCGCTGCTTTGGGCGGCTGGAGCAAGAAGACCAGAGGTTGAAGAAGCACTACGGCCGTTGGATGGATATCATACAGTCAGTGGAGCTAGAATCGTTCATATTGACTAAAATTGACAAAGGCCCCCATCCCAGTCAACTTAGTAGGCCCACAAGTCAGCCTCCCACCATGGTGGGTCCCGGCTAGCAGGGGAAGTATTCATTTTTTTGTGCGTAATAAGGAGGCACTTCCAGTGGGTCCGAGCTGGCAGCGGGGGGAACGTTTTTTTCGCGAAATACGCTGGCCCGTCCGGTGGGTCCGAGCAGTCAGGGGGGGAAACATTTTTTTCGTGAAATAAGGTGGCCCGTCCGGTGGGTCCCTTCTATAAGGTGGAGGAATAATTATTTTGCGCGTAATAAGGAGGCCCTTCCTTGCGGCCGCCTGGACCCAGCTGTCAGCCTCTCCACGTACAGTACTCTTCCGATGAAAGTTGGTCGTTGACCATGTTGACCACGCCGCGCCGAGAGCACCAGGGCGGTGGTCTGGACGACGGCGAGGCCTAGGAAGGGGACGACGCGGAGCCGGGGAAGACGCGGCAGTGGAAGTCCGCGCGGAGAGGAGTACGAGGGTTCACTGGTTCGGCTGCGGTGTGAGGCTGCCGTCGCCGCAGAATAACAGGGGGTGTGGTTGAGTAGAGGGATGGCTTGGCCAGCGGTGGGAGTAGTAGGGGGCGGTGAGGCCTCCGCCGCATCGCAGCCGGCCACGGGAGGCAGGAGCACGAGGCACAATCGGCGCTGGTTTGGGCGGCTGGAGCAAGAAGATCAGAGGTTGAAGAAGCACTACGGTCGTTGGATGGACATCGTACGGTCACTGGAGCTAGAATCGCGCATATTGACTAAGTTGACAAAGCCCTCCGTCCCCGTCAGCTTAGTAGGCCCACAAGTCAGCCTGCCACTATACTGGGTCCCAGCTAACAGGGGGAGTATTCATTTTTTTGTGCATAATAAGGAGGCACTTCCTTGCGTGCGAAGATATAGCTGGTGGGTCCGAGCTATCAGCGGCGGTAACGTTTTTTTCGCGAAATACAGAGGCCCTTTCGGTGGGTCCCAGATGTCAGGTGGAGGAATCATTATTTTGCGCGTAATAAGGAGGCATTTCCTTGCGTGCGGCCGTGGACCCAGCTGCCGGCCTCTCCACCTAAAGTCCACTTCAGATGCATGTCGGTCGTTGACCACGTTGACCCGGCCGCGCCGAGAGCACCAGGGTGGTGGACGACGGCGAGGCCTAGGAAGGGAATGACACGGAGGCAGGGAAGACTCGACAGTTGTTTCCCACGCGGAGGGGAGTATGACTGTACGAGGGTTTACTGGTTCATCTGCCGTCGCCGGAGAATAACATCAGGTGTGGGTGAGTAGAGGGATGGCTAGGCCAGCGATGGGAGTACAGTGGGGCGGTGAGGCCTGTGCGGCAGCAGAGCCGACCGCGGGGAGGAGGTAGCAGGCAGTCCCGCCGGCGCTTGTTTGAGTAGCTGGAGCAGGAAGAGTAGAGATTGAAGAAGTACGACGGCCGTTGGATGGCCATCCAACAGTCACTGCTTGTGCGTCAACCTTTTTTTAGGAAAGCCTCAAATCTGTGGGAAACAACATACATGCCATTTGCCATTATTTCTAATAATTTACAGCCCATTTGCTAATTATTAAGGTTTTTTCGAGCCCATATTCTTTTTGTTAGCATTACAGCCCATATTGTGGCCACGGTTAAAAAAAATATACGAAATTTTGCATATTTCGGTGCGGTCCGAACTGTTTTTAATCCCGAAATTTCGACTCACATTCAAACTGATTTTAAAAATAAATGTATATCAATATAAAATCCAACAAATTCTCCACGCATAAAAATTAATGTAATTTAAAATCTCGAAATGAAAAAAAAGATATTTGAAACTAATTGCCGGTTTGATGTGTTTTAAAAATGTACATCCCGTTTCTCATTACTGATGGGCCAATTTCTCGGCCAGCCGAATGAAAGCTCTCCTCGTCTTGGAAGATTTGTAGCCCAACAGGCCTGACAAAGCGACTTGCTTGGCAAATCACAATAAAACCTGGGTCGTGGCCGTGGACCCAGCTGTCAGCCTCTCCACGTACAGTACTCTTCCGATGGAAGCCGTTCCTTGACCACGTTGACCACGCCGCGCGGAGAGCACCATGGTGGTGGACGACGGCGAGGCCTAGGAAGGGGACGACGCGGCAGTGGAAGCCCGCGCGGAGAGGGGTACGAGGGTTCACTGGTTCGGCTGCGGTGTGAGGCTGCCGTTGCCGCAGGGCCTGGCCAGCGGTGGGAATAGTAGGGGGCGGTGAGGCCTCCACGGCAGCACAGCCGGCCACGGGAGGCAGGAGCATGCGGCACGACCGGCGCTGCTTTGGGCGGCTGGGGCAAGAAGACCAGAGGTTGAAGAAGCACTACGGCTGTTGGATGGACATCGTTGACCACGCCGCACCGAGAGCACCAGGCCGGTGGACGACGATGAGGCCTACAAAGGGAATGACACGGAGCCGGGGAAGACACGGCAGTGGCTGCCCACGCGGTGGAGAGTACGAGGGTTGACTGGTTCGGCTGCCGTCGCCGGAAAATAACAAGAGGTGTGGGTGAGTAGAGGGATAGACAGGCCAGGGATGCGAGTATGATGGGGCCGTGAGGTCTTCCTGGTAGCACTGCCGGCCACGGGAGGCGGGAGCAGGCGGTTCCGACGGCGCTGGTTTGGGCGGCTGGGGCAGGAGGATCAGAGACTAAAGAAGCACGATTGCCGTTAGAGTGACATCTAACGGTCTGACGCTGGTAGAGTCGATTGTTGACTAAGTTTCTTTTTTGATAAACCTTGTGTACGCATGAACTTAGTAGGCCCACAAGTCAGCCTCCAAATATGTGGCAGACAACATAAAGCCCATTTGCTATTTTTTATAATTTGCAGCCCATTTGCTAATTCTTAAGTAATTTATTACAGCCCATTTTCTGCCTAGGACCACGGTCAAAAAGTCCAACCTTATTTTGCATATTTCGGTGGAGTCCGAACTGTTGTAATCCCGAAATGATAAACATTTTTTAAGAACTTATTGATTTGCCAAAAAATCGTTTTGTTTTTGTAAGCAAATAAGACGTGGGACAAATTTAGTTGGTTTAAGGGAAAACCAGTGGTAAAAAAATCAGCGCTGGGTGGGAAAAACAACAAAAATAAGGATGTAAATATGAAAAGGGAATTTTATGTGTTTTCAATATAATGATACGTGTATACGAACTAGTAAAACTATAGGCAGAGCTTAGAAAACAGATGTAGGACATGCGTTTCAAGAGGAAAATAGAACTGGGCTGTGTGTTTGATTCAGTAAAAAAAACTGCCTGCGGATGTTGTAAGACAAAATATAACTAACGCTGGCGGGCCAGAGGCCAGTAGATACCTGCTGGATCTTTGTGCCCTGTTGTCGTCATGGGCTGGGCCTGTTAAAAACAAAACAACCCTGGCAATCTACAGCCCAGTTGAAATTTGCTCGACCTGAAAAAACAATATACATGCTCAATAAACGAGAGAATTCTGCAAGTACAGACTGATAACTGGGATGCAACACGAATATTGTTTTTTTATCGTGATAATAAGTGCATGCACTTGTTTCGAAAAAATTGGAGAACTGGGAATTCGAACGGCGGGTGCTTATGCTACCCATCAAATAAAAATCAGGTGCCTGAAAACTCGTTTCGAAAAAAATGATTCAGCTTTATATCCACATGGACCCTCGGCATGATGGTTGGAAGCAAATGCAAGTTCATACCAAAAGATCGTTAACAAGAATACCAACTTGCGGACGACAAGGTAGTACAACTACCAATACGAAACTAACTTATAATCTTTTTACTCCTGGCCCTAGTGTTCATCTGGTAGAAAATCTTGCAGAGGACCAGCTCCCACTCCTTCTCTTGCTCCAGGTCCCCGTGGTGGTACTGGTGCATCACCTAGTTGGTCCTCTGCTAGTCGAAGTTCTTGTTGGTGTGCAGCAGCAGAACCTTTTTTGCTGCCCGTCTGCCGGCCGTTGACCATCACCGGCAAGGTATTGCCGGTCTTGTGCCACATCGCGTGCATGCCGCACTCCGACTGTATCTTGCGACACGTCCACGTGCCCCTTTTAAACGCCCTAGAATTGCGCTGGAAGAAATGCTTCCTTAGGCCACTCAGTGTGATACCTGCAGTATTGTGGAATACAGGTTTTAGTCTACTTAGTTGGCATTTTCATAACATCTTTGGCATGTTGCAGTCACTTGTTTCACTTTTTATTAACTGTCAAATTGTAATTGCTTCACCAGGTCTGCATGTAAAAAGAAAATTAGAGCTATAAACAAAGGAATATGTTTGTGCAAGTAGACGGCCGATCGGTGTCTTACCTGGAAGTTTCTCAGGTTGGGTGTAACATATGACGTGCTCGCTGTCGATGGTTTGTATGAACAAATCGATGAGAGACTGAAATCTCGCGCTGTCAGCACTCACTTTGGCCTCAAATTTCTCAGGTTGGGCCAATCCTTCTTCGACTTGCATCGGTAATTCCACAATACCCGAACACGCCGCCGGGATTCTTGTGTCACCTCACGCGCAGCGTGTTGTCACGTCAATTCAATGTGTGGACATGATGAATAATTTGACCGACGTATACTAGTACTGCTACTGTACTACTTACTAGTCGTATTTAGTGTCACAATTTATACATAGGTTTAACTAACAAGTACGCACTTGAAGCCTAACTGATATATGTATATATATATATGGCTTCTGCACAGCATCTCCATCATCATTATCAGTACATCCTACGCAGGTGAGTTAGGATGCACTTGATCCTAGGAAGGTATCTATCCTTCAAACCAGAGGAGTGCTTCAAACTAACAACAGTACATAATATCCAACAAAAGAGGGTCGTGCTACAGCGGCAGAATACATGGCTCAGTCTACATATCAGTATGAATCAAGTTGTGCATATTTGCTGTTGGCATGAACCACATCGCCGCATGTCGGGTTTGCAAAAGCCATCCATCGCATGGAAGCTTAATGCCTTTCACACACTGAAGATTATCTGGCAACAAGCTGTGTCGACGAATCTCTGGATATGGTGATTCATGAAACCCATGGTATGATGTGTAAACACAGCCCCCCTCGCGAATGGAAGTTGCATAGCACAGTAATCATCGCCGGTGATATGATCGATGATTGGTTGGATGATCGGATAATTGAGCCCAAGGAACAAGGAGTGGTTGCCGAGGTTGTAAACCCGCCTCCAGTTAAATACTCCTGGCCCAACGGAGCTGGGATCTTTCTCGAACACGAAGCAGCCATAGCCATCAATGTCACGAACGCCCCACCCATTGTACTACATATGGTTTGATGTAATGGTTTGGTCAATTTGGTACGTGCGAATGAGCATCAAATGACCGCCGTCAGCTGAACGAGCGATAAACCACCACCCATCGGCTGGTATGATTCCAGGTCCTGGAATCATGAAGGCCAGCGCATTTGCGTCTGCTGCAACAATTCAAATTGGAGACCAAAAGGACAAAAATAAACAATCATGTTCAGAGTATGTGTGGAATTAAGATTATTATAACAGTGACACATATCATAGACAGAGAATTGCAATGCCGTGGTCATAATCATACCCCAAGTTAAAAAATAAGCCAATGGCTTTCATATTCTAGCAATATGTCATGGTTCAAACATCATGTAACAATGAGAGGAAAACAGCTATGACAACGCCTACTCATATTCTACCATAGCACTTACTACTACTGTTCTCATATAAACTTTAAGCAATAACATGCGTTGTTATAAAAATCTTGTAAACGAGAGTAACATATAGCAATCATGATGTTATGCTCATAATATGTATTCTAACAATCATTAGATGCCAATTGTTCTCATATCAACTCTAACAATAACATGTGTGGTCATAAAAATCTAGGAAATGAGAGGAACATATAGCAATGATGTGATTATAGACATGCTATGCATTCTAAATTTGTAACAAATGAACAGGTAGTCGTATTCATAAGGTAAAGATGAGATGATATACAACAATTACACGACGATAGATTTCACCAGTATAGGTAGCCAATCTGTGCGTCGACCGCATAAACGATGCCATCGTGCACTATAGCATTAGACAGAAATGTTTCCTCAACAGGATTGATGATGAGCCATAACCATGTATGGCGACCGGATTCCAGATAGACTAATCCCTTGTTGAACAAGGCAATGAGCTTGTAATCCATGTAGTCTTCTGATGGTGTGGGCACTTCGCAGATTACAACTTTCTGCAAACAGAGGTCGAGCCAAAAGCTTGACGCGTCTCGTGTGTAGTAGGCAGGAGTGTCCGGCGGGCCGCGAGGCTCGATGGCGGCGGTATCCAAAGATGGAAGGGTGATCTCTCGCTGGGTGTAGATATCCACGAGACGCCATGGACTACCAGATTGGTGGATGAGGACGACCCAGTTGGCCTTCATGCCCACCCAGTAGTGGCCGCGCATGAAGGGCAGGTGGACGGGTAGTGGTAGCATGTCGAGGGGCACCACGGCAACCTCCGTAGGATTGTCAAGTCAGTGTCTGGGCCACCTGCGAGGATCGGGCATCAGCAAGCAGGGTGTCTTGAAAAGAGCCGGCCGGTTGCAGACGAGTAGACGGTACAAAGACATCGAGCATGCGACCAGACGGATGGTGCTGAGTAGGTCCATACGAATATAGATCTGCTCCAAGAGAACATCGGGGAGGGAATTCCAATCGCGGCTCTGTGTGTCAGTCGGTTCTGTCATTGGTGTTTTCGGTGCCTGCGAGCCAGCGGGGAAGTGGATTCGGGCAGGCGAGTGAAGAAGCTTCTCCTCGTGTGGCGAGCAGTGAGCGGGGGGATATGGTACGCGCGAGCTACCAAGGAAGATGGCACGGGCGGGCGAGCAGTGAGCGGGGGTAAATGGTGTGCGGCCAACGATGTGGAAGAGAGGAGGAAGAAGAGTGGAAGACGGGGAAGAAAGTGCATTCAATCTCAATTCTACTAGTACTACTACCAGGATATAGCGTCCTTCGGAGTGTAAATAGTTACATCGATGACATGTGGGTCTACCACAACAGGGCCCATATGTCAGTTAATGGAGGACAGAGGTGCGTAGGCGTATTTGCGGAAGCGTGCTCTATTGGCAAACATGATGGCAGTACTGGGTAAGGCTGATTTAGTAACACCAACACACTGGTTAGCTTATTAATTACGTGTCCCATCTGCTGCAGCGTGTATTGTCACTTCACTGCGAAGACTAGTTGAATAGTTCTCTCTGACCGAGATGGGGAATAAATGGATCGCGAGGACTTCCTTTCTACAGTATCCCTATGCCTCTACGCTCACTTCACTCATTTTTCTCCGTACCTAGTCACTTGTTGAAATCTGTAGAAAGACAAATACTCCGTATTTGAGAACAGAGGGAGCCTTTTACTCCGTACTACTCCCTCTGTTCCAAAATAGATGACTCAACTTTGTACTATATTTGGGAACAGAGGGAGTATCACCATATGAAGGGAACAGAGGAAGCTTGAAATATGAACATGTCAATGGAAGGGAGTAAGCCCCATGCATGCATGCTTCATGCAACATGCAACACTCACACGTACACATGGATGCACGCAACACTCACGCACCCATGCGGCACACAGCACACGACGCAACACACATGCTCACGCTCAAGTGCTCAACCTACTCCCTACGTCCGTGAAAGACTGTACATTTAGAGATTTACACATTGACCAGGGCATAATTAACGCCCAAAAGTAGCAGACTTATGTGTGCATGCGACCATTGAGATAAGAAGATTAAGTGAAGGCCGTTGCATGTTGTAATTAAGGATAGACATGTAGCCTATACCTACAACATAAGTTGGTGCATTAGTCAATCAATATCGATTTAGTAGATTAAAGGCTAAATGCATTGGAAGTGTAGATGTACATCATGTAGTACACTCTTTGTTGGAAGACCGAGGGAGGACACGTGCATGCACTCACATACACAGCCAGGGCGGTTCGTGCGCAAGGGTTGGACTCGTGTCGCGCCTGCGTAAAGTTTTGTTTAACTGATTTCTTTGCTCTGCCAACTAACAGGTGGGGCCCAGAAACTAGGTGACAATTTAACCAGTCAACAAAG
Source organism: Triticum urartu (assembly GCF_003073215.2). Taxonomy (NCBI): domain Eukaryota; kingdom Viridiplantae; phylum Streptophyta; class Magnoliopsida; order Poales; family Poaceae; genus Triticum; species Triticum urartu. The sequence continues at coordinate 61,729 of NW_024111803.1, read as the reverse complement.
TGCCACGTCGACTATGTGGCCGGTCAGTAGGGTGCAATACGGTGCTCTACGATGAGCTAGTGATCGCATAATCGCCGCAAAACTATATATAGTGACCGTAAAGAGCGTACTGTTACATACGTTGACCGCCAGTGTATTTTTCTCGTTTCAAATTAAGCCATATTAATCGGAAAGGACGCAATATGGAGTACTACTACTAGTACTAGTACTGCTTTGATGTGTCCCGTCAACTCGCCGAACGAGGAGATGCTTGCTTACTACGCCTCTCCCTCACCCACGCGCGCGGTGGTTCGCAGGACGAGGAGAGGGTTTTGACTATAGCGCCCTCTCCCTCTCCCTCGCCCTCGCCCTCGCGGTGGACATGCAGCAGTTCAATCGGTGTTAGATTGCTAGAAGCATATTGTACTGTAGTATCATCATTGTTGGACCTTCCGAAGAGGCGAAGAGCCAAGTGCAAGGTTCACACGTGTACGAACTGTTGAACCTTCCGAAGAGGCAAAGAGCCAAGTGCAAGGTTTTATAGTAGTTGTCGTCCTAGTAGGAGTGTACTAGTACAACTATAGCGGACGATGCTACTGTATGATGCCGCCACGTCACGTATATCCAAAGCTGTGCCACCTTTTTCTCTCAAAGAGTGTGTTGGAGCCCGTGCAACAACCACACAAGTTGCACGTAGACATAACACATTTACTAGTAATAAATTCTTTTATAGTAGAGCCGATAATGGAGTGAAGTGCATGCATGCAACGCCACAGGCTACAAAGTAGTAGTAGAGCACTTTACGTACAGAGCCATATTGCACAGTTCCCAATGCCTCGTCAGGCTTTTCCGGCTCCTCGGGCTTAATTGGGAGGCGCTAGTTTAAATATGCTACTAGCTGGAAGCTGCAAGCGAGGTGCGGCTAGGGCGAGCACGCGAGCCACGGGATGCTGGGAAGGAAAACCCGTTCACGTGGCTAGGCTGTCCAGACTCCAGTGCACCCAGATTGTGGAGCCGCACGTCTGTTTGACTTCAAAACTCAAACTACCCGTGTAAAATACTGGCTTGCAGCGAAGTGTAGTACTCCCTCCGTTCCGAATTACTTGTCGCAGGTATGGATGTATCTAGATGTATTTTAGTTCTAGATACATCCATTTCTGCGATGTATCTAGATAGTATACTATTTAAACAAAAGGCCGCCGTGCGTTCGGCCGAGATCGAACCCACAAAACGAGGTATACACTCCCACGACCACTAGTAGTAGTCGTTGGAGTACAACGCAACCTAGAATCGCCTTTTGTCGCTAGTAGTACATACGTTTTTCCTTACAAGAAACCCCTAAGAGCATGGTTAATAGTATAGCTAGCTGCTGGCTATAAGCCAGTGCCATGTCATCTACAACCCATCTTATAGCCAACATGTAGTAGTAGTTTATTTCTTATAGCCCGCTGACTCAGCTCTATTGTACTTGCTCTAATAATGCAAGAAACCACTAAAATGCTAAGAAACTACTACCACTTGCATACGTGGAAGACTTAAGATAATACTACCTTATCAACCATTGTACTCCTCTTACCAACAAAAATCCTCGAGTGACCTTCTACCTCCGGCCCGTCCACCTAGTCATCCTCGGCCATGGGACGCAGCTACCGCCGCTGGCAGAAGGCGAGGTCAAAACTGCCGGCGGTGCGGAGCCCATGTTGCGGCAGCCCAGATGCCAGCTCCGTCCGGTGCTCGTGGCCGCTAGCTAGCCAAGATAGCTCCATCCAGCTGCTTGTCTTCAAGGTTTGCTAGCTAGATTGGCACGGCAGCGCGACGGCTTGCTCGAGCGCGCCGCGCTAAGGCCAACCATCTGGCTCGAGCGAAGGCCAGCGCGGCGGCTTTCTCGCTCGTGAGTCATGCTCGGGCCAGCCTGCCAACCCGTGCGGAGGCCAGCGCGGCGTCCGGCCCGTCCAGCGGAGCGGCGGCCAACTCGCTCATCATCGGCGCCACCGACGAACACGCATCAGTACTGTTTGAAGTAATGTTCAGGAAAAATAATGATTTGAGGGGGAATAACAGGATAGAAGGTCAGATGTGGGTCCCTCATGTCAATGGTCAAACAAAATGTGTTGGTTTAAGCTGCCTCGTCAGCACGGACATGTGGGCCAACCCTGTCATAAATGGGTTAAAACGAACCTAATCGGTAGGAGTACTAGGTAGTTTTTGGCGTGGATTAAGAAATTTTGGGTATGTTTTTGCTATTTTTTGTACAATAGATTCCTCCTAGGGCTGGTTGAAAGTGGTAGTTTTTTGTTAAATACTCTACATATTGTAAGTAGGAGTGAAAGTTAAGCTTTGGAAGCCAATAAGCAAGGCTAGTTACATAGTGCATATGTGTACATGATTGAAAGTAAATATCAACCATGAGTGACTAATATCTTGATGGAAAACTCGAAACTATGGAATACTAGGAAAAGAAATGCATGGTTGGAAATACTAGCAATGTTCATGTCCGTTGCAACGAATCACAATTAGAATAATACTTATTCACAAACTTGGTACAAAACACTCTAATTTTGATATACATATGTCACTAGAGATATATTATGTTTCAATTAGAATATATTCCTTGGGCTATTTTGGTGAGGTCAGGGAGGGATGTGGTTGGTTTTAAGATACTAATTATGGGGTTTTCTGCAAATTGGTAGACAAGTGGGATGTTGGTGAGAAAAGGCAACAACTTACCTCACAATCGTTAGATGTAGTTCTAATGGTCAGAAACGACGGATGGCAGACACACCAGCATCACCAACTTAGTCTTGTGTAGGAGTACTAGCAAGATCCGTGCATTGCACGGAACATCAAGATGCATTTTTTTATAAAACACTTGTTGTGATTGACCCTCGCGGGAGTAATCCCATGTGTAAAAACTAATGATATCTCAAGAAATATGAGATAAGGTGAAGAGGAGTGGGGTGTGGTGGTGGTTGGTGGTCGGACTGAGCGGAGGCATGGGGATTGACGACGTCGGCAGCGGCCACCAGGCCAGTTTGTTCCAGAGGCTTCCTTTATTAATTGCTCAACAATGAGGTTTGTTGGAGATAAGGATGAACGAGGGAAGGCCTTGTCTGCAAATGTGGAGAGGGGTGCGGGTATCTTTTAGTTTAATTTCCATCCATCAGATATAGACCGGACGGTCTATATTGCAAGATGGCACACGTACCATCATCACCAACTCAGTTTTTTATAAGAGAAGAAATATAAGTATGGAGATACAAACGTATTATCGATACTTGCTTCTGTAAACTAGCATCTACATTCTATTCAACGCCTCGACATGTGGGGCCTTAGCACAATGACTTCTCGACTATGTAAAATGAAGATTTTCCCGTCGCCGACAAGGAGGGGGTGACGGCAGCACGCTTTTTGGCTTGCTCTAGTCCTAGTAGTCATACTAGGTGGTCTAAGCACGTGTAGATTTATTCTTTTTCACGTCTCGTGTTCGCCGTACTGCCATGACTATTCATGAATAGACAGTAAGTTATTCACGGGGAAACCCTTGTTGAGCGTGTTTGCGAGAGAGAGAGAGAGAGAGTGCGTGTGTGATATGTTAGAGACTGTGGCAATGATAACAGATTCTTTGTGTCTATGTGTGTGGAGGATAGATAGAGACATGTACATGGGGATTTGTGTTGTGTAACATGGAGACACATATACATAATTAGAGAGTGAGTGTGTGAGATACACATGCGGACATGAGGAGAGATGAGGATCCAGGTAAATGGGTGTTTGTGCGTGTCTGTGTGTGTTCGTGCACGCGTTTGTGTGTGAGAGGCAGAGAGTGTATGTGGAGTAGAGAGACCACTAATGATGTAAACCTAGTATAAGGGAAGGGGGATGGTATGACATGTGTAGTAGCGAGATAGCACGGGTGCGGGCGGGGGGAGCAGACTATTTGGAAGAGACATCGAGTGTGTGTGTGTGTGGGAGAGGGGTGTGAGAGCGAGAGAAAGAGAGAGCTAGCGACGGAGAGAGAGAGAGAGTGAGAGGAAGAGAGGGGGCGAGAGGGGTCGTTTGTGTCCATAAATGGCGTATAGATAGGGAGACAATGTTGATGTTGTCCGAAATTGGCCTATGAACGGAGACGCAAGGGAAGCAAGTCATCGTGTGTGTGATAGGGAATTCATGAGAGATCTAGAATAGATAGTGTAGAGAACAATGTGCGAAATCGAGAACGATTATACATTAGGGAGCTATGCAAAGAGTCATGGCATATATGTATACGGGGAAAGAGCTGGGGCGGGTCAGCATGTGGGAGAGATAGAAAGAGGAGAGTGGTGCACAAGGAGACAAAGTGTGCTTGTTTGCAGTGGGGGTGGTGTGTGTGGTGAGTGCGCGAGAACCACATAACTAGGGAGATAGACGTTTGGGGGTGACGTTTTGTGTGTATGGGAAATATACACTCTACATAGTGCGTGTGCTTGGGTAAGAGAGATAGCGGGAGACCTAGAGAGTGAGGGAAGAGATGTGTGCATGCCCGAGAGACAAAGTGATAGAGACCTATGTTGGGGTCTGGACTTTACAAGAGAGAGGGGTGTTAATGTGCTCGTGTGTTGGTGTTTGGGGGAGAGAACGACTTCTCTGTGTGTGTATGTGTGTGTGTGTGTGGTGGGGGAGGGGTTGACTTCAGATAAAGAGTGAGGTGTCTATATTTGAGGGACTTTAGCGTAATTGAGATATTGTGCACTCATGGTTGGTCAATTTGTTTCACAGTTTGTACTATGAGATAACGATACTTTTGAACATGTGTGATATACCTTGATGTACCAGAATTACAAACCTAAGATTGGAATTTTGGAATGCGACTCCATCATTAGCTTTTGTAATTCATTTAAACGGAGGTACATTTTTAAGCCGGGATTTCGTGATTTCAAATTCATATATCAAACCTAGAGATATACACACACTAGTAGAAAAAGGGTCAAACGTGAAGCACATTAGTGCCGGTTTGAATTTGAGCCAGCACTAATGTGTACATTAGTGCCGGTTCCAATGGCTAGCCGGGCCGCTCTCATTAATACCGGTTCGTGGCGAACCTTTAGCACCGGTTCGTGCCATGAACCGGTACTAAAGTGAGTGGTGGCAGGATGTTGTCAGTCCGGGGCCCCTCCAGCACCTTTAGTACCGGGTCGTATCACGAACCGGTACTAAAGGTCGTCCTACATACACCCTTCGTCCACCCGAGCTCGCTCTGTTCTTCCCCTTTCCCCTCTCCTCTCTGTTCTTTACCCTCTTCCTCTCAAGCTCATCACACATTTTGCCCAAGATTTGAAGGCCCCCATCCATTCAAATGATCACAAAGGTTAGCAACTCTTTCCTTTCATCTCTCATTGCTAGATTAGCTCATGCAATGCTTTATATAGTGATTGATTTTTGAGTTTAGTAATTTGGGAGGAATTATATATATGTGCTAGTATTTGATTTATATGCAATTTGAGGTCAAAAATAACACTTAGTTTTGCATATGTAGGTGTGGTTTACTTAGTACCTTCTAAATCTCCGTCGTAACCACTGTCGATCGCTCGCTATGTCTCGTCGCCGGCACCACCTTGTGGTGAGCCTCTTGTTCATGAAGTTTTATATAAAAAAAATGATGTTTGTGTGATTTGGATATATAGTTACTCGTATAATTATCTTACCCATACGTTGTTTGTTATGCATAGTGCCATGGTTTTGATATCCGTCCCCGTCGGCCCTCGTCCGGGTTATGATTCGGATGTGGTATATTCTCTTTTAAAACTATTCATTGCATTTCGTGTTTATGACAAATTATGCCCACCAAGTTGACATAGATATTTGTATGTAGGAGGTAGTTGAACCCGAAATTCCAACCGACCCTATTGTCGAGAGGTTAAATTTAGTTGAAAGAGAAAACGAGGATTTGAAGGAAAAATTGAAAAGAATTGAGGGGGAGAAGATGGAATTGGGGTTGCATGTTGCCGATGTCGTCGATGATCACAAGATTAAGATGGAGAAAATGCGCTTGAAGATTAGAAAGATTAGAAAATCTGCCATTCATAGTGAGGCTTGGTATCATTATGCTGTTGGATCAATTGTTACCTTAGTTGCGATCTTGATCGCATTTGTTGTTGCATTTAAATTCTTTAGCTAGAGAGTTATTTGTTTGTTGCATTGAAGTGTTGTATGATCTTTATGTATGAACTTTATGTATTGTATTAATTTGATGTTTTCGGTGCTGTGTATTGAAGATGAGCCGGCAATGGATGTACGATGACCGATGCTCTCCCGAGTTCATTAATGGCGTGCGTACTTTTCTGCTTGCGGCTGAGGCAAACAAGCAAGCAGATGGTTTTATGCATTGTCCATGTGCTGGCTGTAAGAATGGTCACAATTACTCTACGTCAAGAACCATTCATGTCCACCTGTTTGAGTCCGGTTTCATGCCCCACTATAATGTTTGGACCAAGCATGGAGAAAGAGGGGTTATGATGGAAGACAATGAAGAAGAAGAGGACGACGACAGCTATGCTGGCCATGGGTTCCCTGAATACAATGATACAACAATGAGGGAAGAAGCTGAGCCGGTAATGCGGGAAGAAGCTGAGCCGGCAATGCGGGAAGAAGCTGAAGAAGAGGCATCGGACGAGCCCGTTGATGATCTAGGTCGGGCCATTGCCGATGCAAAGAGAAACTGCGCAAGGGATTTGGAGAAGAAGAAGTTGCAGCGCATGTTAGAGGATCACAAAAAATTGTTGTACCCGAATTGCGAAGGTGACAAGAAAAAGCTGGGCACCACACTGGAATTGCTGCAATGGAAGGCAGAGAATGGTGTATCTGACAAGGGATTTGGAAAGTTGCTGGTAATGATAAAGGATATGCTTCCAAAGGACAATGAATTGCCCGAGAGTACGTACCAAGCAAAGAAGGTTGTCTGCCCTCTAGGGTTAGAGGTGCAGAAGATACATGCATGCCCTAATGATTGCATCCTCTACCGCCGTGAGTAAGAGGATTTGAATGCTTGCCCGGTATGCGGTGCATTGCGCTATAAGATCAGCCGGGATGACCCTGGTGATGTCGAGGGCGAGCGCCCCAGGAAGAAGATTCCTGCCAAGGTGATGTGGTATGATCCTATAATACCACGGTTGAAACATTTGTTCCAAAACAAAGAGCATGCCAAGGCGATGCGATGGCACAGAGAAGACCGTAAGATAGACGGAAAGTTGAGAGTACCCGCTGACGGGTCGCAGTGGAGAAAAATCGAAAGAAAGTATGGGAAGGAGTTTGCAGATGACGCAAGGAACGTATGGTTTGGTCTAAGCGCAGATGGCATTAATCCTTTTGGGGAGCAGAGCAGCAACCATAGCACCTGGCCTGTGACTCTATGTTTGTATAACCTTCCTCCTTGGTTGTGCATGAAGCGGAAGTTCATTATGATGCCAGTGCTCATCCAAGGCCCTAAGCAACCCGGCAACGACATTGATGTGTACCTAAGGCCATTAGTTGAAGAACTCTTACAACTGTGGAATGGAACAGGTGTACGTGCGTGGGATGAGCACATGGTACTAACATAAAGTTTGTAATTTTTTGTACCTAAAGCAAAAATATTCACAAAGAAACTCTAAATACAGCAAAAAAAACAACTCAAACAAAAATAAAAAAAATAAAAAAGCCCACCTACTGCGCCACAGCGGCCTGCATACGACTAGAAACCCAACCTATTATTGGGCCAGGATGCAGGCCCGCAAATGCCCAGTAGGCCCACAGGGCAGCACAGAACATTTTGGCCCAGTAGGCCTGCTTTGGAGAGGAGCTCGAGGGAGCTACCGCACTGGGGCTTATAAACCAGTGCGGACGCCCCTCGGCTAGCGAGGTGGGACTAAACATTTCGCACCGCACCTGCGCCAGCGCACCCCCTTTATTGCCGGGTGGTAGCACCAACCGGTACTAAAGGGGGGGCCTTTAGTACCGGTTGGAGCCACCACCCGGCACTAAAGGGGGTGCGGTTCCCACCGCTTGGCCTGGCTAAAACAGGCCTTTAGTACCGGTTGCTGGCTCCAACCAGTACTAAAGGTCCATCCTATATAACTAAACACTTCAAAAATTTCAGTTTCTCCTCTGCTTCTTCTCCTCTACCCCGTCGCGCGCCGCCCCCGTCTCCATAACCCTCGTCGCCGCCCCCGTCCCTGTCGTCACCGCCACGTCGTCCCCGTCCCCGTCGTCACCGCCGCGCCGTCCCGGCCCGTCCCGCGTCGTCCCCGTCCCCGTCATCGCCGCCCCATCCCCGTCGTCGCCACCCCGTCCCTGTCCCCGTCGTTGCCGCACCCATCGCCGTCCCCGTCGCCGCCCCCCGTCGCCTCTCGCCTCGCCGGTGAGCACACACACACACATAGCATTGTTAGAAATTTTTCTTTTTTTAGTTATAGAAATAGTTAGTTATATAGCATTGTTAGAAATGTTAGAATTGTTAGAAATTGTTCTGTTTTTTAGTTATAGAAATAGTTATAAAATAGTTAGAATTGTTAGAAATTTTTCTGTTTTTTAGTTATAGAAATAGTTATAAAAAAGTTAGAAATTTTTCTTTTTTTAGTTATAGAAATATTAGAAATGTTATACAAATGTTAGTTATATATATAGAAATGTTATAATTTTTTTTCTGTTTTTTAGTTATAGAAATATTAGAAATGTTATAGAAATGTTAGTTATACAGCATTGTTAGAAATGTTATAGGAATGTTAGTTATATAGAAATGTTAGAAATTTTAGTTATCAAAATCCAATCATTAAAAAAATGTTACTTTTTGCGGGCATATAGCTAGTATTTGTTCTCGACGATGCCCAGCCCGCATCCTCGCCATCTACCCGTCCGCGACGATGTCCGGCACCCATGTCCGGGACTGGGCTCCGCCGGGCTAGAACTGGGAGGTGCTGCCTGGAGGGGCGCGCCGCTTGATGAGGAACCCGGCCCCGGGTCCTGCTGGGGATATTACTACTGGGTGTAAACCGGCCTATCTGGGCCGGGTTAACTTCATCAGTAGTTAAGTATGTTAAAGCCCATGAAGGTAGATGAGGGCTTAAAGCCCATGATCGGTTTAAGGCCTGTAGCCGTAAACCGGCGTCGGTATGTAAACTTGTATTGTAAGTTAGGAATAAGTAGAGACCAAACCGAACACGTATATGAGCCGGTGTTGGGACTCTGTAAACCGACGGGCGTCACCCATGTATATAAGGGGACGACCCGGCGGCGGTTCAAGGACAACAGACAACAACTCGAGACTTAGGCGAAGCTTGTTTGCTCCCTAGTCATCGAAACCCCATCAATTCCATCACAACTAGACGTAGGCTTTTACCTTCATCGAAGGGGCCGAACTAGTATAAACTCTCTTGCGTCCCTGTGTCCGCTTTAACCCCTTCAAGCTAACCCGTTGCGATGGCTCCACGACTAAGTCCTTTCACGAGGACATCTGCCGTGACAAAACCACGACAGTTGGCGCCCACCATGGGGCTATCGGCCGATGGTTTCAAGTTCTTGGAGGGCCGCTTTGAAGGACTCAAGGGCTACGTTGTGGGCCGGGTGACTAAGAGTCGTCGCGGCAAGCTCTACATCGATGATGCAGGCTGGGGCCCCGAGGCCGGCTGAGTTGAGTATGGGTATCGGGTCCCCTTTGGTGGCATACACGTTTTCATCGGCAAGATCGGTGAACCGGGCCCTGAGCCGGACATCTGCACCGACCTCGTCGAAACGGCTCAGTGTGCGTGATCCGCCCGGGTTAAACCGGTCGTGAAGTGTGCCTTCATGGGAGTCATCCATGGAGGAAGTTATGAGGATGGATCGGAATCTCGCGGCGAGACCATCGTTTATTCCGGCGACGAGTCATCAACCGGAGAAACCTAATCTCTATATCAGCTACAAGATGGCCGGATTGGGGGCTGTTCCGATGGCGACAGTATTCCGGACCCCTCTGATCTACCCAACCGAGTTGGAATATTCATGGCCGGCACACAAGCAGCGCTTCATTCTTCGACCGCTGCGCCAATAACCTCTGGTTCAGTAGCGGCGACAGCTGCCGGGGCAGGAAGCTTTGCACGCCCGCCGGCTCAAGTTCTATCAGATCTATTTGATGCATTGGTTGTGCTTATGGCAGAAGCTAACCCGGCGGATCAGGAAGTCCACAATGCGGAGATTGCAAAGGTGAAGGAACAGATCACCCAGGCCAAGGCGACCTGGCAGCTGAGAATGCCAGGATGACCACAGAGCGGGCCGCTTTAGACGCACAAGCCTACATGCTCATGTTGGACCAGAACGCGTCGCATGAAGTCATGAAGAGGAAGTAACGATCTCGTTTGCCTTCGGTTTTCGAGGCCAGAGACCTTTTCAACACCCCAGGAGCAGGAACCAGTAATCCGCTAGAGGGAAACCGGGCGGAAGCTCCTGGGACTGGCGCGCCGGTTCAGCCCCGTCTGATGAATCCGCCTCTTCAAAAACCTGTTATACCTCAGGCTGTTTCAACACCTCCGGGTCACTACTCCAACCGAATGGACAATCTCGTTGCCGCTGCTGCACGGCTGGAGGCCATTCCAATTGAAGGTGACTCGCCGCAGGCGGTAGAGACGCGACGGGTCAAGGAGCTTCTTAGGACAGCTTTGGTCCAACAGGAAGCATACTCGTACAGCTGCGACCGCATCCACTCGACCCCTCGTCCAAGCCGGAGCTATAGCAGGCATATGGATGAACCGGCAGTGTCATGTAATGAACGACGTGGAGCACCCCGCGGCAACAACCCAGGCGGTGGTGCTGATAACGCTCAGGAAGTGGTGGACCGGGCCCGAGCGCGCAGGGAGGCCGAGTTAGCCGCACAGTATCAGGCTCGGCAGCTTACGCCGGTTTGTCCAACTATCTCGGTTGAACCTGGTGTTACTTCTAGTTCTTTGGGGGTGCCTTGCCTTGTCCCCGCTTTACGCAATGTGCACCTTCCCAAGGATTTCAAGGGCCCGCGCAAGGTACCAAATTACACGGCGGATCAACCCCCAGAGACATGGGTGGAGAGCTATGAGATGGCCATGGAGATGCTTGATGTGGATGATGCGGCATGTGCGAAGTACTTCACCATGATGCTTGAAGGAACGGCCCGCACTTGGTTAAAAAGCTTACCGGCCAATTCTATCAGTTCATGGGCCCAATTACGAGCCCAGTTTATCAGTAACTTCAAGGATACATGTAAGCAGCCTATGTCGATAGTGGACTTAGCTGCCTGTGTCCAGGAGGAAGGAGAATCGACGACTCATTGGGTGCGCCGGGTCTCGCAGGTTCTGCATTCATCAGACCGCATCAACGCTGACACCGCGGTTATAACCCTAGAAGGCAATTGCCGGTTTGGGCCCCTAAAGCTGAAGTTAGGACGGATGAAGCGCCATTGCACTGACGTGGGGACCCTCATGGCTGCTTTGGTAAAATATGCTGATTCTGATAGTACCAAGGATCCCGAGTCTGATGATGACAAGACAGGGAAGGGAAAGAAGAACAACAACTCCAAAGGTCAGCAGCATCACTCGGCAGGTAACGGTAGGGGAGGCAAGCGTAAAGCGGATGGCAACATGGACTTCGTGGCTAATACCAACGCGCAGGACAAGGGTCAGCGACGCAAGGGTAAACCGCCGAATCGTGGTGGAGCACCTAACCCTAACCCGGACCGCTTAAATTATCTATTGAACCAGCCCTGTCCAAAGCATGGGACAAAGGAGGTGCCAGCAAACCACCTTTGGAAGGATTGCTTCATTATGCAGGAGTTCAAGAATTCTAATGCTTTCCGGTATGATCATGGCTCCGGCGGTGGCTCAGGATCCGGGCCAGGTTACGGTGGAGGAAATTTCGGTTCAGGATTTAATGGTAATCCAGGCGGACATAACAATCAAAATAATCAGAACAACCAGGGTGGTTACAACCAGCAGCAGCAACAGTCAGGTTACCAGAGCAACCCAAAGCAGTTGAATAGTGGGCAGTACCATGTCTTCACCACTAGCTTGGACAAGCGAGACCGGAAGGTTCAGAGGCGGGCAGTCAACTCTGTTGAACCGGCCGTGCCCCGTTATCTACGCTGGTCTGAACAACCAATCATATGGAGCAGAGAGGATCACCCTCCCCAGGTTGATAATCCAGGTTAGTTGGCTCTGGTGGTGGTGCCTCAGGTGGGAGGTTATAAGTTCACCAAGGTGCTCATGGATGGAGGGAGCAGCATTAATATCTTGTACTATGAGACCTTCCATCGTATGGGACTAACAGATAAAATTCTCAAACCGTCCAATACGGTGTTCCACGGTGTGGTACCTGGCAAGTCAGCATATCCTGTTGGTAAGATAGCTCTGGAAGTGGCCTTTGGAGATGATCATGATTCCAGGTCGGAAACATTGACGTTTGAAGTGGTGAAAATCCAAAGTCCATATCACGCCCTGTTTGGGCGACCGGCCTACGCCAAGTTTATGGCATGACCCTGTTATGTGTATTTGCAGCTCAAGATGCCGGGTCACAAGGGGACAATAACGGTTCACGAAAGCCGTAAAATCGCTTTGGAGTGCGAGGAAGGAGATGCGGCCTACGCAGAGTCGGTTTGTGCCACCGAGGAGCTGAAGTATTATAAGGACAATGTTGATCCGGCGGACATGACTCCATTAAAGAAGCCAACTACGGAGCATGATCTGGCCCTGAAGTTCAAATCGGCAGCAGAAATTAAGCTTGTTGACTTCGTACCTGGCGATTCGTCCAAGCAGTTCAGCATCAGTGCCAACTTGGATCCGTAATAGGAAAAAGCGCTCATCGAGTTCATCCGTGAGAATCGGGACATTTTTGCATGGAAGCCCTCTGACATGCCAGGTGTACCGAGGCAACTCGCTGAGCACACCCTTAATGTGGATCCTAAATACAAACCGGTGAAACAGTTCCTCCGCCGGTTTAACGAAGAAAGACGCAAGGCGATTGGAGAAGAGGTAGCCAGGCTCTTAGCAGCTAGCTTTATTGTTGAAGTTTTTCACCCTGAGTGGCTTGCCAATCCGGTGCTGGTCCTTAATAAAAACGGCACCTGGTGCATGTGTGTGGATTACATAGATCTTAATAAGGCTTGTCCAGTAGATCCTTTTGCCCTCCCTCGTATTGATCAAATTATTGATGCTACGGCGGGTTGTGAGCGTTTAAGTTTTTTGGATGCATATTCTGGCTATCATCAGATCAAAATGGCAGTTAAGGACCAGGAGAAGACAGCATTCATAACTCCCTTTGGAGCCTTCTGCTATGTGTCTATGCCATTTGGGCTCAAGAGTGCCCAGGCAACTTATCAACGGTGTGTACAAAATTGTCTTCACAAGTAGATTGGCCATAATGTACATGCTTACATGGATGATATCGTGGTTAAGTCCAGGGAGAAGGAGACTCTGGTTGACGACTTGAGGGAAACCTTTGATAACCTGAGGACGTACAAGATGATGCTTAATCCGGCCAAGTGTGTCTTTGGTGTACCGGCAGGCAAGTTATTCGGTTTTCTGGTGTCCAACAGGGGAATTGAGGCTAATCCGGAGAAGATCACAGCCATCACCTCCCTGGCTAAACGGAAGTGTACCAATGATGTTCAACGCCTGGCAGGCCGGATTGCCACATTAAGCCGGTTTATCAGCCGCCTTGGTGAGAAGGCAATCCCTCTGTATCAAATGTTGAAGAAGACGGATCAATTCGTCTGGAGTTCTGCTGCTGATAAAGCATTTGAGGACTTAAAGCGGCAATTGGCCAATCCGCCTGTGCTCGCTGCTCCCATTGACAAAGTGCCGTTGCTGCTATATGTGGCTGCTAATGCTTGTGCGGTCAGTGTGGCTATTGTGGTGGAGCGAAAAGAGGCAGGTAAGGAGCATCCGGTTCAATGTCCGGTCGATTATATCAGTGAGGTACTCATTGAGTCCAAGCAAAGGTATCCGCATTGGCAGAAGCTGGTATACGGAGTTTTTATGGCAAGCCGGAAGCTTAAGCAATACTTCCAAGGGCACCCCATTACGGTGGTCAGTTCTGCTCCCTTGGGGGATATCATCCATAACCGGGAAGCGACTGGCCGGATTGCCAAGTGGGCTATAGAGCTTGGGCCGCATGGATTGAAGTATGTGCCTCGGACGGCGGTTAAGTCTCAAGCACTTGTTGATTTCATCAATGATTGGATGGAACTGCAAGCACCTGAAGAAAAGTCGGATCGCACATATTGGACCATCCATTTTGACGGATCCAGGCAATTGGAAGGCTCGGGGGCTGGAGTCGTATTAACTTCCCCACGAGGTGATAAGTTTTGTTACGTTCTCCGCTTAATGTTCCCTTATACTAACAATGCAACTGAGTATGAAGCCTTGCTCCATGGTCTCCGGATGGCTAAGGAGATGAATCTAAGTCGAGTTAAGTGCTTCGGTGACTCGGACCTCGTGGCTCAACAAGTATCTGGCACTTGGGATTCCAAGGACCTACTCATGGCAGCATATCGTCGTGAGGTGGGTATTGTTGCAGGTCACTTTAAAGGCTATCAGGTGGACCACATGGACCGACGAAAGAATGAAGTGGCGGACGCTTTAAGCCGGCTGGGCTCTCAGCGCAAACCGGTCCCGCCCAATGTTTTTCTGGATGTGTTGCACAACCCATCGATCAAGCTCCTTGGTGAAGCAGATTTGGCTATTCCTGATCCGGAAGCTCAATTGGTGGCAGCTCTTCATGTCATTCCGGATTGGACGCTTCCTTACCTGGCGTACATGAACCGGGGCGAGTTACCAGAGGTTGAGACTCTGGCCCGACAGATAATCCGGCGGTCCAAGTCCATGACTATTGTCAATGGCGAGTTGCATCATTGCAGTGTATCAGGGGCGTTTCAACATTGTGTGTCTCCTGAAGAAGGCTGTGAAATTTTGCGTGAGATCCACGAAGGAGATTGTGGTCACCACACCGGTTCAAAATCTTTGGTGGCTAAAGCGTTTCGCCATGGCTTCTATTGGTTAACTGCTCATGCTGATGCGGAGGATCTGGTCAGACGATGTGACAGTTGCCAACAGTTTTCAAGACGTGCTCATGTGCCGGCTCAAGAATTGAGAATGATTCCAATTACTTGGCCGTTTGCGACTTAGGGGCTGGATATGGTTGGGCCTTTGAAAAGGTCCAAAGATAAGAAGACCCACCTCCTGGTGGCGGTTGAAAAGTTTACAAAGTGGGTGGAGGCAGAACCTGTTAGCAAGTGTGATGCGGCCACGGCGGTTCAGTTCATCAAAAAAGTGATTTTCCGGTTTGGCTTTCCACACAGTATCATCACAGATAATGGTACCAATTTGTCCAAGGGTGCCATGAAGGAGTTCTGCGAACGGGAGCACATCCGGCTTGACGTTTCATCAGTGGCACACCCACAGTCCAATGGTCAAGTAGAAAGGGCTAATCAAGAGATCTTGAGAGGCATCAAGCCTTGGCTTATGGTTCCTTTGCAGAGAACACCGGGTTGTTGGGTAGAAGAGTTACCATCTGTGTTATGGAGCATCAATACTACACCCAACAGATCAACAGGATACACGCCATTCTTCATGGTCTACGGAGCGGAGGCGGTTCTCCCAAGTGATATCCGTCATGACTCACCTCGTGTGGCGGATTATGTTGAAGCGGACAACGAGACAGCACAGCAAGACGCTTTGGACCTGTTGGATGAAGAACGTGACATAGCAGCCGCCCGCTCGGTGATTTACCAATAGGATCTTCGTCGTTATCACAGTCGCCGAGTCAGAACCAGAACCTTTCAGGAAGGAGATTTGGTGCTTCGGCTCATCCAAGATCAGACTGATATGCATAAGCTATCCCCACCTTGGGAGGGACCTTTCATGGTCAGCAAGAATCTGCACAACGGGTCATACTATCTGATAGATATTCGAGAGCATAAAGACTCACGTACATCAGTGGAGGAGACGGACAGGTCGTGAAACATAGCTCATCTTCGGCCTTACTATACCTGAGCCATTGGCTCTACTTATGTACATATTACGACGATGTATATATTATGATTAAATATAATAAACCGGAACCTCAGCTAAAGCGGGGTATCTATTCTTTTACATCATGTGTGGTTACACAGAGTTGTTCTAAAGCAGCCTCCGGTTTACCCCTTGAGTTAGCTTTTCAAAGCATCATGTTATATCACTTGGGGGCTTGGTCGTGTCCGAACAAATGCAACACCTCTTGATAGGCGAGAGCCACCAGATCACTTGGGGACTTGGTCACGTCTGAACCAGTCACGCCTTTTGATCGGCCTAAGGCCACAGAATCACTTGGGGGCTTGGTCGAACCCGAACCATTGCCACGCCTCTTGATCAGCATAAATGCCACGGTTTCATTTGGGGACCTGGCTGACTTGTACCATAGCTACACCTATCAGGAGCTTGGTCGTGTCCGACCATGGTAACGCCATCTGATCGGCTCAAATAAAGCCTCTTTTTGCAAACGGTTTTATCATTGCCTTTGCTTCACATTTTTCTTTGATAGATATTTCTTTCTTTTTGTTGCGTTTTTTAAACCGACAAAGTTTTAAGCCGGTTCAAACTGTCAATTGACGGAACACGGTCCATTTTAATCCAGAGACTATTTGCCCGGTTTGATTTTTTATAAACATCCTATTACGGAGTAACACGGTGTTTTATTATAACCTGGCACGGTTTACATGGTAAACCGGCATTATATATATACAGGAGCTGCTATCTCCTCCAACAGTGTGGGTTTATAAACCTCCTCTTCAAGATTGGCCAAGCCAACTTCATGCCCAATGGTGGCAGGTATTATGTATCCCAAAGATTTGATCATATGCTTAAATTTCAGATATTTTGATTTCATATATGCAGACATCATACTCCGCCTGACGGTACAACCGCGCTGGCACTTTAAGATTTTTTGTATTGCAGAAAATACTTTGAAAGGTGCATCACCCAAAGGAAGAACAAGTTGCAGTAATTATGCACGAAGGCATATCAAAGTCAAGAGTATCGGCTAGCCTATTACAAGGCAACACGGTGCCCAAAATAAGATCATTGTTTTTTCGCAAAGAAGAAGCAGTTTAAACCGGCTTCCGGTTCAAGCTTGGTCACCAGCCTGGCCTGATGGTTGTGGGTCATCCCGCGCCGCTTCAACTTCAGCTTCTCTACCCAGCGGCTGGAAATCAACAGTTGTCCAGTCGATTCCCATTAATGCTTGAAAGATAGCTTCATCATGGATCAGCAACGACGGTTCAATATCGGGAGCGTAAGTATGCTTACGGATTGGAGGGATAAGATTTTCCGCTTCAGGAATTGGTGCAGCTACTCGCTTATTTTGGTTGTCATATTGGGCTTGATAATGAGACAAGTCTGCTTCTTCAACCAATTGACAAGCTAGCGGACGAACCTCCCAGTTTATTGCTCGCAGATCCGCTTCACTAAATTCTGACCCATTTTCCTTCAAGCTGGGATAGCCCTGAGCCGCTTCAACAGGATCAAAATCTGGCACCCAAGCTTTTGCCCGGATTAAGGCATTGATCGCACCAGTTCGAGCAGCGGATTTCTTTAGCTCTTCAACCCGGGCAGGAAGCATAGACAGTCTCTTTAGAGTGTCCTGAATCAAAGTGGGCGCCCGATTGTTGTGGGATGCAGTACAGATGATCCGTTGTGCACCAGTGTACAGTTGTTCGATCAATGTGTAGGCGGCTTTCAATTTCTTCCGCACATCTGACCCCAAGTGACCAATGCGTGTCCCTGAAATATTACAAAGGGTTAACAACCCGGCAGCTCTATAAGACGGCCGAATCAATCCAGAAATCAAGCCAACTTACCAAAGATAGCAGCGGTGATGGCATGCACATGCCGCTTTATGCTGGTCAGTTCGTCCACCACCGGTTTCAGTGCAGCCTCGGCATCTTCTGCTCGTTTGGTTAAAGCGGATTTTTCAGTGGCCCAATCCGCCCGCTCTTTCTTGAAGCCCTCCTTAAGCTGTTCCATGGCGCTTAAAGCGCTGGTTAATTCCTCTTTTGCTTTGGAGGTTTCAGCTTGTTGGGATTTCAGATTTTCTTGGAGATCGGCGACTTGGTTTTCTTTTGTCTTCAGTTCAGCCTGCATACAGACAGATATATGATTCCGCAAGCAGTACAACAATTGAAGTACCAACCACATAACAAGTTATGCATTTGGCCCTTGGGGGCTAATGTATATTTGATCTTAATCTTTCAATAGATTCTAAAGTCCCAAGATCAATACAAGTATTCAACTTGGCACTTGGGGGCTAATGGCTATTTGCTCAAATAAAGATGACAATTACTTAAAGTCCCGGTTTAACTACGCTAAGTTGAACCGGCCCTTGGGGGCTACATCAGCGAATTCCGCAGTATGGAGATTTATATTAGCAAGTCCCGGTTTGAATGAAGATTCTAAACCGGCCCTTGGGAGCTAGGAGAATTAACAAGATTGAAATGTCCAAGCAGGGAAAAGCACATGGAAGTTACCTCAAATTTCTCTTTCATCATATTCACCAGACCAGCTTCATAATCACGGCTGGTATACAGCCGGTTCAGATAGCCAGAATGAAGATCTTGGGCATTCAGAGCAGCATAGGTCGCCAAGTCAACATTCCACTTGCCTTTGCCCATGGCAGCAAATTCTTCTTTGGCGGTATGCTTGGATAAAGCAACAGGATTGCTGGGCTCTGTACGGCCAATACCAGTAATTACAACTTCATCATCCTTAGCATCGCCGGTTTGCACTGGTGCAGTCGGTTTGTCAGCAGGCTGGGATGGACTGGTGGATCTCCCAAACCAGATGGGGCTTGTGGGCTGGTTGACAGGGCCTGAGGCGTCAATAGACCTTTCTTCAGCAATAAAATCGTCATCCTGCTGTGGTGGATCATTGGGTATATCTTCATGAATAGCCGCTTCAAGATCTGGTGTTTTACCCGGTTCAGGGACGGTGTCCTCCTCGGCCGCTTTATCCAGGCAAGCCTTCTTGCTCGGCCTAGGCTTGGCCCTGAAAGGAATAACAAAGTCAAATACAACATATGTTACAAGGTGATGTACCAGAAATATTATGATAAGTATAGCTTACCCAAGCACCGTTTTGAGCGGTGGCAGCTGAGTAGCCGATGACTCGCCAGAGGATGAGTGGGAAGTAACCTGATAATCGGAGTCAGATGGATTAAGAGGTTGACGAAAACAGCCCGCTTTAGGACAAGCACTGACAAGCAAATTAGAGACCTCTGAACGGCGTTTCCTAACCGGACTGTTCGGTAAACCGGCGGAGGTAACTACCTGGCCGCTGTGCCGGGTTGTGCGGCGAGCTTCGTGCTGTTGGGTCTTCATAAGAAATTTGGGATCCAAGTAAGCAAGAGGATGAGAAAATTTAACCTTCCGGTTTGCCTGACGGATTTTTAGTGAAGGCAAAGGGTCTGAATCGGAAGAGAGAGTAATTACCTCTGCAGCATCAGCATGGCTGGCTTCGGCATCATCCTGACAAATATCATCATCAATAAGGCGCATGAAAAATAAGCCAAGTGAGTCAAGCTCTACCTCAAGGTCCGGATTACCCACATCATCATCAGGGGCCGGATCAGAAGATGCAGTGGTTTTATTCTTATGAGCAGGCCGTTTCACGACTTTAGTCTTTGGCCGGGTTGGTCGTTCCGATTTGTCTGTTTTTTCTGGCTTCTCCTGTGGAAGTTTCTTGCTCCAAAATGGATCATTACCCTGTTTAAATAGACATTGATATTAAACAATGACTAGATATATCAATAACAGGTTCAGTAAAAAGAAAAATCAAACTCTTACAGCTGGCGGTTTGTTGGTGGCACAGAAGGGAAGCAGGCCGGTTCGAGCACAGACGTGTTCCGGTTCATTCATAATTTTATTCACAGCCTCTGTGATTTCTTCGTCGGTGAGCTGGATGTTAGCATGTCGCAGTGGGTCATCAACACTGCCAGTATACTCGCACATCAAACCGGACCGCTGACTAAGGGTCAGTATACTCCACGATATCCAACAGCGAGCGAGATCAACCCCTGTTAAACCGTTGGCCATGAAGGCTCTGAGCTTGGACAATTGAGGAGCGTATTTGCTTCTCTCATTGGCAGTCAACCTTTGCAGAAAGGGGTGTGTATTGCTAAGCCGCTCCGGACGAAAGCCAGGCAAAGGATTTTCACCAGCAGGGGAGGTGTCTTTGCAATAGAACCATGTTTGATTCCACTCTTTGGGATGGCTGTGCAGTTTGGCGTGAGGGTATGTGACCTCTTTCCTTTTCTGAATCGCCACACCACCCAATTCCGTATTGGAACCGTCAGTAAACTCAGTGTGGCGGTTTAGATGGAAGCAGTCTCTGAACAACTCAACTGTGGACTCCTCTTGAAAGAACACCTCACAGAGCACTTGGAAGTGACACATGTTTGTAACAGAGTTGGGGCCAGTGTCTTGTGGGCGGAGTTGAAAATCGGCCAAAACATCCCGGTAAAATTTAGAACCGGGCGGCTTAAAGTCCCGGGCTAAGTGATCTACGAAAACGACAACCTCTCCTTCTTGAGGTGTGGGAGGGCATTCTTTGCCAGGGACCCTCCAATGGATGGTGTTTTTGCTGCCTAAAGCGCCGATCAGGACTAAATTGTTCAGTTGAGTCTCTGTGACGCGAGAAGGAACCCAGTTGCACTCATATACTTGCTTGGCCATGATGAAATCTACAAGATAGGTGATTCCGGTTCAAGAATGCATTGATTAAAGTACACTGGTATGTACAATGTTAAACCGGAGACAGCTCTATCTAAACCAGAGTTTTATGAAGCAACAGCATCTGGCGGTTCAACAAGGGGACTAATGGTATATACCGGTTTGTTAATTTTTTCTACACCAAGTTAAACCGCCGGATCTAAGCATTGAAACAGTTGAGATTGCGGATGGGTAATTGTACAGAAACAGATTTCACAAGATTTCTCTACAGCGACGGATCTGAAGCAAGTTCAGAAAAGAAGGAAAATATTCAAGGTTCAAAAAAGAACAGTACCGAATCAATGGGCAGAGATACAGGTAGATCTATGGTCTTGAGGCATGTAAGTGAAGGCAGATGCTAAAAACTACCGCTACACAGAGCAAAGGTTCACAGGTTCATCTAAGATCTATCATAGGAGTACGAAGCAGACGATGAACACTGAAGAACTTGGAAACCCTAGAACGGATCTACGGAGGAAAACGTGAAGAACTCACCGGAGCCAAGGAAGAAACAGTAGGTCACCGCAATGCTCTGGTACAATCAGGGTGATGCAGCGGCCAAGGTTGGAGCAGAGCTCGTCGACGGCGGCGGAGCTCCGAAGCTGTACGACGCGGGGAAGACGAAGCAGAAGGGCACGAAGGGGAAAAAGAAATGACCCTTCGGTCTTATTTATAAGGCAAGGGACATGTGTCAGGCGTGAAAATCAAGGGACCATGGGTTTGGAAATGAAAGTTGTCGCCTCAATTGTCGCAGACCTATTAAACAGAAAAGGTATCATGGATAAGTTTCTTTATAACAGGTGACGTCACGCCGGTTTACAACGACCAGAGAAGATGACATCACGGTGGTTCAACAAACTACAAGAAGATGTTGAAGTTGAAGTTTTTTGCTAAAGGATTGACATGAACCTGTTCAAATCAATATGGGGCCTAATGTTGGGGATATTACTACTGGGCGTAAACCGGCCTATCTGGGCCGGGTTAACTTCATCAGTAGTTAAGTATGTTAAAGCCCATGAAGGTAGATGAGGGCTTAAAGCCCATGATCGGTTTAAGGCCTGTAGCCGTAAACCGGCGTCGGTATGTAAACTTGTATCGTAAGTTAGGAATAAGTAGAGACCAAACTGAACACGTATATGAGCGGTGTTGGGACTCTGTAAACCGACGGGCGTCACCCATGTATATAAGGGGACGACCCGGCGGCGGTTCAAGGACAACAGACAACAACTCGAGACTTAGGCGAAGCTTGTTTGCTCCCTAGTCATCGAAACCCCATCAATTCCATCACAACTAGACGTAGGCTTTTACCTTCATCGAAGGGGCCGAACTAGTATAAACTCTCTTGCGTCCCTGTGTCTGCTTTAACCCCTTCAAGCTAACCCGTTGTGATGGCTCCACGACTAAGTCCTTTCACGAGGACATCTGCCGTGAAAAAACCACGACAGGTCCCGTCGTCGACCCTGATCTCGTTTGGTGGCGTTTGCGTGGGCCAGTGTCGGTGCAGAGGGAGCCGGCCCCGCCGGAGGTGGTACGTCGCCGTGTCAGGGAGGAGGACGAGCACGTCCATCGCTACATGGTTGCGTTAGAGGGCGGCAGGTTCTCCAATACCTGGCAGTTTCTTCAAGCATCTCACTTCAGCTATGATCCTGTGAGGGTTCCTTCTCTTTGGGTGTCCACTGCCCGCGCCGCAGGAACCGCGAGTGTCCTAGATTCTTCTGTAGTATTCGATCTTTATTAGCTACCTAGCCAGTGATGTACTCGATATATAATATTCGAGACGATGTATTCGAGATTATATATTATTCGAGACGATGTATTCGAGATTATATCTATTATTCGAGACTATGTATTCGAGATTATATCTATTATTCGAGACGATGTATTTGAGATTATATCTATTATTCGAGACGACGTATTCGAGATTATATTCGATGATGCTTATTATGTACTATGATTGATTCAGTTTTTCCTTATTAATTGATTGCATCCATGCATTGTAATTTGAATATATTTCTTTTGGATTAGTTAAACAAAACCTATGGCGGACAATACCGGCAGAGAGGGAGAAGAGGCCCTGTTCAATATCATACGCAATCCTCGCGGGCCAGATGATGATCAGAATGAAGAAGATTATGACGGCTCTGGATATCTAAACAACACCGGGGAGGGTGATATGATATTCGATCGTGACGACCGAATTGATGAAGTCGTGAACTATGAACATGACGAAGAAAATGTTGATCTTGAAACAACAAAGACCGGCGAGGTATATATATTTATATAAGCAGGCATCTGGTGATCATCACATGTTTTATATGACTTGAAGATATATTAACGAATCGATCTTTCTTCTTTCAGCCATCCGGATCGAGCAAATCTTCAGGCAACAGGACGAAACGAGGCCCGAACAAAAAGTTGAAGGAGGGCGTAAAGTACAATATCAAGGCAATCAGACCTAATGGCGAACCATTCGCGCCTAAGAAGATTGCGGACAAGTTCGTTCGTCAGTGCGGAGTTCTTGTGAAGGACCAACTCCCGATCTCCCTTCAAGAATGGAGAGAGCCATCAAAGCCACGTCCAGGAGTTACTTTTGTCGACGACAGACAAAAACAGTTGCTTTGGGAAACGCTCATGGAACATTTCACCCTACCAGATCATTTCACAAATGCAGATGTGGAGAAAGTCAAGGACGCTGCTCTTAGGAAGATGGCGGTTGCATTCAAGAACCACAAGATTCGTGAATGGGCCAAGTACGTCAACGTAGGAAGCAAGACTCCAGTATTCATGGGAACACTAGAGAACCAAAGTGCTCATTGGGACAATTTCGTGAAATTCAAGGATTCAGAATTATCTAAGGAACGGTCGAGAATAAACAAGGCCAATGCCGCAAAAAAGGATAAGTTCCATAAGCTGGGGCCAGGTGGCTATGCGGTGGGATTGCCTAAGTCGGATAAGTCTGAGAAAGAGATGCTGGATGCAGGTGTCACTCCAGAAACATTGTGCTGGCCCCCCAGGTGCAGGACTTGGTTCTATGCGCATGGGGGAGTTGGACCCGAAGATAGGCAAAGTTTCCAAGAAGGCATGTCTGGACGGAGCCGAAGATAAGCTACTTGTTGCAATAGAAGAGGCTCGATCCGGGTTGTTCGAGCCCAACAGAGAGAACGACGAGCTTACGCGTGCCCTGGGAAATCCTGAACACCCGGGAACAACACGAGGCATGGGCGCTATTCTGTGGTATGAGGGGTTTTCGGACTGGAACGCCGACTACAGAACCCGTGCGAGAAAGAAGATTGTGGAGGAGAAGAAGAGGAAGATGGAGGAGGAGCAGAGGAAGCTAGACTATGAACGCCTTCAAGGCCTAGAATCAGCGCACGCAGACTTGGCAATCAAATTCCAGCGGCAGCAGGAGCAGATCGACTCACTTAGCCAGCAAAGGGGGTCTCAGCAGCTAGTGGATGATCCACCAATGGATAGCACCGTCCCATCCATGCCGAGAAGCAGCGTGGGTTCCGCCCAGGGCGACGCATTGCTGGATAGCTACCCAGTGGATGACATCATGGAGAACACTAACTGCGAGCTACACTTCAAAATGAAGAACATATCCATGAAGGTGGCGGACGCCCTTGCTTTTACAAATCCCCCCGAGGCAACCTTCCATTGCAACCCGATTCTAGCGGGCTATGCTCGTGTCTTGGTTGATGAGGTGGTGGACCAATATTCGGGGCTAGAGCTTGACATTCCTGGAGGTGACGATGAGCACACACTAGGAGAGGCCAACCATCGTATCATCCTATGGAGAAAGGATTGCATCATCTTTCGAAGGCCACCGACACCGCGTCATCCGACTCCTCGTCGCAGTCCGACACCGAGTCAGCAGACTCCCGCTCCTCCAAGTCCACCAACGCGTCAGGCCACTCCTCCTCCAAGTCTGGCACAGCTTCAGGCCACTCCTCCTCCAAGTCTAGCAAAGCGTCAGGCCACTCCTCCTCCAAGTCCGGCACAGCTTCAGGCCACTCCTCCTCGAAGTCCGGCACAGCTTCAGGCCACTCCTCCTCCTCCAACTCAGCCACGTCAGCCGTCTTCGCCGCCTCAGCAATCATGGAAGAGAGCCGCCTCAGCTATGGTGCGTAGCGGTACAAGTCGAGGTAGTACTGCAGGTACAGGCGGAGGCAAGCGATTTCAATATGGTCCAAGCCTCGCGCCTCTTCCGTAGAGGCCTTACAACAAGTCCGAGGAGGAAAACGTAGCCATATCGAAGGCCGAGGTGGAAGCCCATTTTGCATCGAAACCGCCACCGCCGACAAGGGAGAAAGTGCCTTTGGAAAAGATTGACCACTTCATTCGTATGGCTAAACCACCAG
Organism: Triticum urartu; assembly: GCF_003073215.2. NCBI lineage: Eukaryota > Viridiplantae > Streptophyta > Magnoliopsida > Poales > Poaceae > Triticum > Triticum urartu. The sequence continues at coordinate 36,643 of NW_024111803.1, read as the reverse complement.
CTCCCAAGCCTGTTGACACAGACTATGAGCGCCACCTCAGGAAGTTAAATTGAGCACGTCTACAGAAAGAGGCGAGCTTGAGCTCGAGCAAATCAGCTGGCAAAAGGAGCAGTAAAACCGTTCCCCAGCTGGGAGAACAGGCTACGCAATCAATCCCCCCGCTTGTTGTGCCAACAACACATGAGAGTAGGCGCGCCCAATATTATTGTGGGCAAATCGTTAACGTTCCCGGGGTGGGTGATGTGGTAATAATCAAGGAGCATATTGCGCAGGCTCAATCGATCGGGATCACTATTGGACAACTCCTCGATACAAAGCCCATGTCTCCGACTAGAGAGGAGGAAATAAAACGAAAATATGCCCGGGGCCAACCTCTGGTCGAGCCAGAGGAGGTCAATAAGCTCCCAACGAGAATGTATGAATTGCATCAATGGTACATGGACATTACCAAGATTTCCAATCGAGAGTCCCTCATGGTGAATGTCAACGAGGAGCATTACTACCATAAGAAAGCTGTGACCGTTGATTATTCAGAACTTTTTCAGCTATACAATAAAGACGCACTCAACAAATCTATCGTCAGTTGCTATTGTGTGTAAGTGATTCCTTTCTGTAATTTAAGTCTCAAGCTAGCTGATCATTTTGATCAATCATTACATGTAATTATCCTCACTATATTCTTTTCTATGGTATTATCTAGGATGAAGATTTATGAAATGAAAAAAGGTGGACGCTATGGCATTGGGTTCGTTGACCCAAATACCATTAATGAATACACATGGAAATTAGATCCATATCACGCAAAATGTGTAGAGGAAAGCATGCTACAGTTCTTCAAGGAACTCAAATACAATGAAGATATACTACTTCCTTACAACTTCCAGTGAGTCACACTGTCTTGTACTACAAATTCTGTTTTTCCCTACTAGCTATAGCTACATGTTTTTGCTTACATATGCCCGCTTAATTAAGACATGCAAACGTGTGTGCATGCAGATATCACAGGATCTTGTTAATCATTAAAGTTGATGAAGGATCAGTTGAAGTACTAGACTCGCTACTTAAGAAAGCAAGTGACTACACCATCGTGAATGGGATAGTCAACAGGTAATTTCAATCATTATTAACTATATCTTGGCCTATTTAATTAGTTCGTCATTTCCTGATAACAACTATTTAATAACCCATTTATTCATTTTCTTTGTCGGCGGGCAGGGCTTGGGCAAAGTTCATCAGGGTCACTCCAAGCCCATGGAAACAAAGTCTGAAATGGTATCGACCCAAGGTAAGTAATTAAGTAGTACTGGCTAGCTGCCATCTCTTTAATTATCATGATTGATTAATTATTATCTGATCAAAATTCCATTCTCGTAAAGGCCCTGAGGCAGGCACCGGGGAATGATCTATGTGCATACTACGTTTGCGAGAACATTCGCATGATGGCGTCCGAAAGGAGCAAATCTCAAAGACAGGAGTGGGTACGATATCGATTGGCAGAACACTATTCACAATTTTTACACCATTATCGATATCTAGTCACACAACTAATACACATGCATATTGATCTCCTTCTTAACAGTTCAAAGAGGTGCGGGACAAGCTTCTAGCACAGGACCGCATAGAAGCAATTCAAGAGGAAATAGCGGGATTTTTGCTCGACCGGGTCATAGATCCCAAAGGAGAATACTATTACCCGCTACCGCCCCCATGAACCACTTCCAATTGTTATCGTGCTCCGAAGGCACCAATTAGCTAGGCTAATGCCACTGGCTCCGAAGGCACCAATTAGGAGAAATTGTATATATATATATATACATGTGTGTATATATGTGTGAATTAATTCATGGTGGTTGTGAGACATTCGATGATATATATATATATCATTTTTATGATCGGTTCTACTAGAAATTCTATTTGTATATATGCATAACATGTACAATATGTAGTATCGTAAAATACCAGCAAACGAAAAAAAATTAAATGGAAAACACAAAATTAAATGAAAAAGAAATCATAAACCCAAACCCCCCCCCCAACATTTTAATATCGGTTGGTGACACCAACCGATACTAAAGGGCTCCCTGCCCCCGAAGCTGGCTCGTGCCACGTGGTTGCCCTTTACCACCGGTTCGTGCTGAACCGGTACTAAAGGGGGGCCTTTAATGCCTACATTTTAGCGCCGGTTACCAAACCGGCACTAAAGGGCCTTACGAACCGGTGCTATTGCCCAGTTCTGCACTAGTGACGTACGGGCATGTTCAAACTTTATAATCATCCACTTTATTCATACACATACACATTTTTGCTTTTGTCATCATATTTAGGATAAACACATTTGGAATTTCATTTGAATTGGACCGTATGATGGTATTTGCTTGTACTAGCTCAATGATCCATATTTGAATTGAATGGACAATCTAAGTTTCGAGTTGGAGACATTGATTTTCAAAACTTGCACATTTTTTGCGTGCAAAACAAACTAATTGTCAGCCATGATATCATAGTCGCCGTACGAGAGCAGAATACTTATAATTTTAGGCGCCAAAAGCTTTCAAACTTCCCGCTCACATCGAAATATCACGCGCCCGAAATTTTAGCCCTGCGATATTCCTGTTTTACCCCTGCCACATGAACGGAAAAGGGCTGCTTTGGTAACTCCATTGTTTTCCCCTCTTTGCCCCCAACATTCTTCCCCAGAGCCCCTCCCCGACCCCCCCAACCACAGCAAGCCGCCGAATCTAGTCCTCCGCCGCAGCGGTGGACCTCACACCCCGCGGATCTACCTTCCGCACCTTGGAACCCCCAAGTGCCAACTCACCACTTCACCGGAGCCGCTTCAGCGACTGGCTTGTCCACCGCTCCAGATCTCCTTGACCGCCATCATGGTCCACCGCACCGGATCTGGTTAACCGGCGCCCTCGTCCACCATAGCGTAGGCCCTTCACTGACTCCCTCGTCCGCCCCTTCGCTGGCCCTTCATACAAGCCCTCGTCCGCCGCAACAGATCTGCCTCACCGAAAGCACTGTACAACGCGCCCGCCGAAGCCTTCGTCCACTACACCAGAACCGCTCCACGGACGCCATATTCAACTCCACCGGCCCTGCTTTACCGACGCCCCAGCCTCATCAGGTTATTTCGATTTGTACTCCTTTCGGTTTTTCTCTTTATCGTGCAACTGTTCACTTACCACAGATGAGCTTTCTTGTATGTCGATAGGCGCCGCAACCGTAGCACCGGAGCCGCTTCAGTGACGGCGATAGCCGGCCCAAACTCAACCGCAACACGATCACCATCTACGATCCTTAGCTATCAAGTATGACAACAATACCCATACGCCGCCGAGAATCAGGTACTATTATCCAACGGCCGGCGCCTACGTTCACTTTTCTAGCATAAGCAGCGCACCTTTGAATTTCTTCAGGGCATCATTCAGTTTTTCATGAGACGCGTTATTCTGCTTGCACCTGTAGGGCCATACTTCTGGCAGTGAACATGTTACATGTGCTAAATTACATACCAGTGCACATATAGTTAACATGCTTTAGTTTTGTTCTGATGCCACCTGTTGGTTCCATCAGACTGCTTAATGTTCTCTATGCTTAATTACACATCAGTAAACTAGCATGTGGTTCCGCTGCTTTTTGTTCATTTTACCCTACATTTTCTGATGCTAGCTATTACATCACTGCTCCGAGCCTCTGTTCATTACTTGTTTGTTTGTTCTTGATCTTCCCAAGTTGCATGACTAATTTGATGCTTCTATTAATTATGGAGCTGCCAACCCCATCAAGCAAAATATTTGTTCTTTTGGGGCTGGCACCTCGAACAAGCATAAAAATATAGGGAAGCAGACATACTCCCTCCGATTCTATTTACTCTGCACATAACTCTTGACCCGCATACCAAGGAGGGCACTGGTTTAATTTTTCTGGACTAATTTGCCAATTAATTAGGGCAGAGGCGGATGGGGCGGGGCAAAAAAGGAAACCAACGCTAGGAATCGGCAACGCGCAGACTAATACGAGAAAACTGAGAAAAAGTTATACGCAAAGTAAAAAGAATCGGAGGGAGTATTGTCGTGTATGCACACACCCTTCTTTCATTAGTTTAGATGAACCATTGATGATCAATTCGGACCAGTGCATGCGATTAAAATTAATTTTACCTAAATAGATGGTGCAGAATGAACTACAACAACTAGATTTGCAACCACAGGATGCTGACGATATCTTCAAAGAACATTGCAACAGCAGCTAGGCTTCACAGCAACATATGGTAAGCCAGTGTGTTTTAGTACATGTGAAATGTAATGCGAGTGGGCTGCTTTCTTGGCTTGTGCCCTCAACGTGTAATCCTACCGAATTATAAATAGTTCAGTTGTCTGCTTTGCTGTATTGCTTGATTCGAATGCTTATTTGTTGTTACGCTATACCTGAGTTGGCCAATATGTCAGCAGTGCCTGCTGTACTATCATGAAGAAATGCATGCCTATTTCATTTCAGTCCTTAGTTTTTCCTCTCAACTTCATCACAAGACTGTCTTCGTAGTTTATATGAGGCCACACTGTTAAGTGTTTTCTCAGATTATTTCAACTACTTAGATGCCTTGGCAACTTAAATATAGCGGATGTACACTCCCTTTCAACTAGGGATGTCAACTAGTTCCGATTTAATCCTGATTAAAGTCCACTAGTGGTATGATAGTTCAAAAGAGTATTTGTTTTTTGAGGAAAATGAACTAGGGAGGTAAAAAACTAACTAGATGGGACTGGCGGATTTCGTTTATTTGCCACTTACATCCCTAGTTTCATCTTACCATTTTAATTTCTTTTCGACTGATGCTGCTTCGAACCATTTAAATATAGTTTGCCATGCTCGGCAATAATTCGTCCGTCGTTTACCATGTAAGCTTACTGTCTGGATCATACGATAACTATCTCTTACTGATGTCCAACGAAAACCTTTCAAGATGCCGTTCACACTAGGACACAATGTACAACCCCAGAATCTATTTGTGGAAGCAGTGCGCCATCCATGTTACCAGATGGTAGCAGTTCAGAGGCAACACCGCCGGAGAGCAGTCTGAGCGCAGATATTATAGTGCTTGAGGCTCTACTAGAGGCAGAAAGAGATGGTGTGGCTGTCATGAATGAGGTAATCTTTATCTTAAGGCTGGAAATTACGGAATTAGCGGCACACATTATGCAAGCAACCCAAGAATTGGAGGAAGTAAGAATGTTGCATTTGAAGACGGAGGAGGTCCTGCTGTTTCTGCTATTTGAAGCCCAAGATAATCTCGGTTCTTCTTTAGATACCAGTTGAAATTTTCATTAGATTATTGTACTTGCATGTTGTGTCATGTCTCTGAATGGATTATGTTGCAAGACCCCCTATGTTGTCCATGTGTTGTAATGATCCGAATTTTTTAGGCGAGGTAATCCTCAGTACTTGTATGATTGACATAAGGTGAACTGTTTTTTGTGTGAGCATATTGTATTGGATGAAATAACTGTTTGACTCAGAGTGTATCCAACCTACTGAATTCAAAGATCACGGCATTTCTAAATCATAATCATATATAAAGGTGGAATAAATCTTTCTTGTGGTTTTGAAGAAATAAATAACAAAACGTATAATTATCTGTGGATATTCATAATCGAATACAAATAGGATTTGAATTTAGTTTGCCAGGTCCCAGGGCAAACGTGAATGCTAATTCTCCCAAGTTTTGAACAAAGCGGCTAAACACCCACTATAATTTGTGGGCTGCCCGAAGCAAGTGTTTGCGAGATGGAAATTATTGTCTACCCCTGACACTTGACATCCTTATCGACAGGATTTACACTGGTGACGATAGGGGTAGACTAGTAACTTCAATCAGACGTGACACGACGGCCTCTGAGCCCATTCAGACATGGTGGGCGCCAAACGTGGGCGGCAAAACACATTTGATTCAAGCTCATCCGAAAGACATGTGTCTCTTCCTCCATTTCCCCATTCATACACGGTGGGCGGCAAAACAAACTCTCCTCGTCCGAAATCGATGTAGGCTTATATTTTAAATAGGGGCAGATGTGTAACTTCCATCAGACGTGACACAACCGCCCTACCTGTCAGCCCCGTTCATACACCGTGGGTGGCAAAACACCCTCTCCTCGTCCAAAATAGTTACCGGCACATATTTGGGAGATGCGAGATTACCGTCCTATCCCCAACCGACACGATGTCCAAAATTTTAAACGGGGGATAAGTTCGTAACTTTCCCCCATTTCAGAGAAGCGCGTCCCAAAGTTTGAGATCCCCCCTCCCCTCCATCTCCCCATTCATACACCGTCGGCGGCACGACAACCTCCGCACTGCGGCCAGCCTCCTCCGTCCGCCACCCCATCCTCCACCTTGACGGAGCCGCTACCCCTACCCCGTCGTCTACTGCAAGAGATGGACGTCTCTCATCCACGGTGCTGGACCAGGATCCTTTCATCGCCTCCTCTCGCTTCATCGGCGTCGTCGTCCACCTTGCTGTTGCCGCTCCTACGACCGCCTCGTCCACGACAACAGGATATATCCCCCGACCCGGCCGTCTACCGTCTAAAGTCTTCTTCCTCGCCGCTGACAGCCATCGCACCTGCAGCACCCTCAACGTATCAGCATAGGCCTACACGGCGTCGCAAGAGAGCTGGTACTCTTCCATATGTGCTTAAGTTATTGATCTCACCCATAAAATAGATCGTAATTTGTTTACTGTACTTTTCTTGTCCGTACCAAATTGTAGTGGCTAGTTGAAAGCAAACATTGGTTGCGAAGTAGCTTTGTCCGGTTTGCACCTTCAGATCCGCCATGGCACGGGCACTATACTCGTAAAGCTTATGGTTTCCCCCCTTCATATTCACTACCATCATCGTAGGTGCTTCGTGTCGTGCTAGCACTGCTCCTCAAGACCTCAACCCAAAGCTTATGTGTCGAAATACGAATCTGATATGATGCTAATATCACTAAAATAGAGAACGTTTAATTGGTCACCTAATGTTCCTATATTCGTTTCGAAAAGCATGTGCGCCACCCACTGGTCCAGCTAGTTCCACTTTCCTGATTTTTCTCTTGATGCTTAGGGTTTTCCCCTTTTATATACTCTACTATGATCTGCGTAGGTGCTTTCTGTCGTACTAGCATTACTCCACCCTTGAAGCTAAACAACACAACACTCAGAATTCGAAAGCTTAGTTGTTCAAATATGATTGTGATATGATACTGATATTAGTTAACCGACACATTTAATTGGTTAGCTAAAGGTCCCACTTGAGTTTCCAAATGCATGTCGCGACATATGGAGAGACAGCATAATTGCATTTCTTTGTGACTTGTTGACCGTACTTTCTTGTCCATACCAAATCTTAGTTGTTATTTCAAAGCAAACATCGGTTGCTAACTACCCTTTGCGCGGTTTGCAGCTTCAGATCTGCCATCCCACTGCCATGGTCAACACTGTACTCATCATGCTTATGTTTTCCCCATTTTATGATGACCACAATCAGCCTACATGGTTCGTGTCGTAATAGCACTGCTCCACCCATCGAGCTAAACAAGCTTAGTTGTACAAATTCATATCTGATATTATTGTTGATATTAGTAAAACTGAGAGATGTTTAATTGGTTAGCTAAATGTTCCTACTTTAGTTTCAAAATGCATGTGAGCCACATATGGAGAGACCGGAAAGAATAGTATTTCTCTGTGCGCTCTGGTTCATCATGGGTGGCCAACCGACATTGTATTAAAATACTTGTAATATCTTCAATCTGCTTGCCCTTCTGCTCTTCTTTAAGATGATACTCTTATCTTGCGGTCGACTGGTCAGGTCGAGTTGTTCTCCCTTAGTATATTTTGAATCTGTCAGGTCAGGTCGGCTTGTTCTTCTTTACTATATGTTGAAGCTATCATCTGCGAAGTGTCATCACTTCTGGAGCTCTCATATTTTGAGTAGTAGGCCACATTATATTAATGCACACAACAAATTACAGCATGCATGGCATCTTTTAAAAGAATTTCAGAGATAGCACAAAGGGTTTTACAGGGAGGCAGTATTGGATTAGAATCACTTCTGCATTACAAAGAAAATCTCACTTGTTTTTATGTTTTCATGCATGTCAGATATTGAACATTATCAAAATGAATATGAGAATGGGCGCACGAGAGGAATATTGCGGAACGATCCACTGGCTATCAAACTTGGCATGGTGGAGGGTGGCCTATCTTATTCACCCATCAAGGTGCTTGCTCTAACTTTGCAAAGTTGTATTGGTCGCACCTATTTTGCATCTAACCTCTTGCATTACTTCTACTTTGTTACACCATCTGCTTAGTTTAAGCATCATATATGAGTATATGCCATACCTATCCATTTTCTGTACCTATTCCATGTGTCGTCACACTATGTTTTTCCAGTCAGATGTTGTTCTTTCGTAATAGGTGTCCAAAAGTAAGAGGGTGAGTGCAGGTCGTCAAGGAGTACAAACTAGGTATTTGGAAAAGGTAGTGATACATGTTAAATCAGATAGATCAGCAGCCATAGAAAACACAGGCCCAACTGTACCACACTTTACCCCTACTCCAGTGGCCAAACCCCTATTAGAACTGTTGGCAGCCCAGCGTCAGGTACTGTCTATGATATCAATTCAAAATTTGAACTCCTAAATTTCTGCTTGTGCCTTACCTTCTCTCTTGTATGAAAACTAATTTAGATGAATCTCCTTGCTCAAAGGATCATATTATCTCAAAACAATAATGGGCTCTGCATTGCTCTTGTCAGTACCTCTCTCCCTTTTGCCTTGTGACGCTGTACTTAATTAATTGCTATTTGATTATGTATCATCAGTCTGCACCTGAGCTTCATTATCCTCTGTTTCTTCCAATATTATTTGATCTATATTTACTCTTTGCAAAATGTACAATAATGGCAACGCTTATAAAGAATTTTCTTTGGGGAATTTATTGAATTATCCTTCCATCAACATGGAGAAGGGCTTTGTCCAGCCCGTGTTAACATGTAATGTAAGTTCATCCTTCTCAAACCTTCAAACTTTGTTCTAGTATAGATTAGGATAGGCATCATTTCCTCCACTGCTGTTTGCTTTGCTGTTTACATCTAATTGGATGTTTGCAAAAACTACCAGTTTCAAATTGTAGTTGTAAAAACATGTTCCTTATGCAGAACAGATCCATTTATTTTCTTATATAATTGTGAAACTTGTTACGTGTCTCCTTGTTTCTCTTTCAGACTCATATCTCTTACGCCAGGAAGAACTTTAGGGAAGATAGTGAGCCAAACCATTTTGAGGACAGTGAGATGACCCCAAGGTCCTGTCTTGATGAAGACAGTGAGTTGAAGCTACTCACCAGCAGGTGTGAGAAAACCTCTCTGCAGTCGCTACCTCAATCAGTTCGACTTCTTCAGTCTCAACTTAAAGCGGAAAGGCTTGCTTCAGCTCAGCTCCGACTTGAAGTCAAAGATGCAATGAAGATGTCAGAGGACTGCCGTGCGCACCATCATGCCTTAAATCTAGTGTTGATGCATCTATCGTTGACACAACTAAGGTCTACTCAGCTTCTTCAGCTGTTTGGGGGGCGACCTAGCCAGGCCTAGTGCCTTTTGAAGTGCTCTCAGTTTTGTATATTCTTTTGTCGGCGCGTTTATTTGCACTGGTGGCGAACTTTGATGCCCAGTGGATGTAATATGTGTGATAGCCGTGATAGCCTAGCGTAAGTTGCTTGCTTATTTATTTCCTTGTTGTCTTGTTTATTTGTTTGCTTCTAGTCATTACAGTTCTTTTTCCGCAGTTTGCTAGTGGCTGCATTAACCTATTTTTTAAAACTAGGCCACAATAACCATGGGCTAATATTTACTGTAGTGACAATGGGCCTCCTACGGGCCATAGAAACAGTGGGCCTTCTACGGGCCGTATCATCAATGGGCCTTATACGGGCGGTATGATCGATGGCCAAACATGGGCCAATAACAGGCCGCATTATGACCGTAAACGGGCTAGAGTTGGAATCGTCCGTTCATGGGCCGACCATAACGGGCCATCGTTAATAGGCCGTATTTGATGACGCTATGAAAACGGCCCAACGTATTAACGGACCACAAATGGGCCGACTGTAACCACGGGCTGAATTTGGCCCACAAGCAGAAAATGACAGTAACGGGTTGTAACTAAACGAATGCTGGAAATGAGCCCAAGAATAAATGGGCTCTGAGAAGGACGAAAGGTAACATGGGCTGGAAACGGCCCAATGGAATAATGGGCCGTTAATGGGTATAAAGTGATACACTGTTCATCACGGGCTAGTTTCACCACGGGCCGTTAATGGGTGTAAAGTGATACACTGTTCATTACGGGACAGTTTTACCACGGGCCGTTAGTAGGCCAAGAGTTACATAGGGCCTCATATGGGCCGAAAGACGTCATGGGCCATACATGGGCCAGAAGTGAAAATGGGCTGGAATCATATTGGATGGCCCAGATGACACTACTGGGCCTAATTCGGATAGGGCGTAATGGGACTTGGGTTAGCGGGCTGTAAATGGGCTATATTTGAACAGGCCGTTAACAGGCTTTCCATGGGCCAGCCCGCCAGCTTTTGACCAAGTCAAACGGGCCGGCCTTTACACAGGAATGGGCCTCTGTTGGGCCGTGCCACGTGTCGACATATCATAGGGGCCTATCTGACCCACTGACGAGCTGACACGTGTTTCGTCCGGCCAATAAGAATTTTACACATGGAAATTTCCCATTGGTTGGGGCTGTTAACGGGTTATCGGATCCAAAACCCGACCCGATAGCTTAACGGCGTTCCGTTACGGTGGATGCCACGTGTCGGTCACCCTTGACGAAAGGACTTCTGTGACGCACGATTTATCGTCATGGAAGTGGACACTTCCGTGATGATAATTTTGGTAATGTCATGGAACACTTCTACGACAGCACAGGTATGACTATCTTGATTCTGTCATAAATTTGTCATGGATGTACATGCATGACAAAAAAAGCGACCTACTGTGACAAACACGTATCATCACGGAAGTGTATTTTTTTGTAGTGGTAAGAGTACGTGTAAGGTCGGTCCGGGCCGCTTCATCCCACAATGCTGCCGAATCTAGATAAGACTAGTAACAGCAAGCAAATTGAACAAATCATCGCCCACAACTACTTTGTGTTCTACTCGTGCATAGAATCTACGCATAGACCTAGCTCATGATGCCACTGTTGGGGAACGTAGCAATAATTCAAAATTTTCCTACGTGTCACCAAGATCAATCTAGGAGATACTAGCAACGAGAGAGAGGGAGTGCATCTTCATACCCTTGAAGATCTCTAAGCGAAAGCATTCAAGAGAACGGGGTTGATGGAGTCGTACTCGTCGTGATCCAAATCACCGATGATCCTAGTGCCGAACGGACGGCACCTCCGCGTTCAACACACGTACGAAACGGAGACGTCTCCCGCGCCTTGATCCAGCAAGGAGGAGGGAGAGGTTGAGGAAGAGAGTCCAACAGCAGCATGACGGTGTGGTGGTGATGGAGTGGCAGTTCTCCGGCAGGGCTTCGCCAAGCTCACGCGGAGGAGGAGAGGTATTGGAGGGGAGGGGCTGCGCCAGGTGCAAGGGTATGGCCGCCCTCCCACCCCTCCACTATTTATAGGTGGGGAGAGAGGGGGCCGGCCCCCCTAGATCCCATCTAGGGTTGGGGGCGGCGGCCAAGGGGGGGAGGAGTGCCTCCCAAGTCAAGTGGAGGCCCTTCCCCTTAGGGTTTCCCCTCTCCCATGCGCATGGGCCTTGGGGAGGCTGGTGCCCCTGGCCCATTAAGGCTAGGGAGCCCCCCTACAGCCCATGCTGCTGTATTGGACGTGGTGGAACATTTTCCGGACCTCCGGACCCCTCCGGAATCCTCCGGATCCTTCCGGAAGCTTCCCGGTACAATACCGGAAAAACCGAACATTTCCTGGAACCCGAACAATAACTTTCCATATATAAATATTTACCTCCAAACCATTCCGGAACTCCTCGTGACGTCCGAGATATCATCTGGGACTCCGAACAACATTCGCTAATCACATACAAGTCTTCCTAATAACCCTAGCGTCATCAAACCATAAGTGTGTACACCCTACGGGTTTGGGAACCATGCAGACATGAGCGAGATATCTCTCTGGTCAATAACCAACAGCGAGATCTGGATACCCATGTTGGCTCCCACATGTTCCATGATGATCTCATCGGATGAACCACGATGTCAAGGATTCAGTCAATCCTGTATACAATTCCCTTTGTCTATCGGTACGATACTTGCCCGAGATTTGATCGTCGGTATCCCGATACCTCGTTCAATCTCGTTACTGGCAAGTCTCTTTACTCGTTCCGTAACACATCATCCCGTGATCAAATCCTTGGTCACATTGTGCACATTATGATGATGTCCTACCGAGTGGGCCCAGAGATACCTCTCCGTTACACGGAGTGACAAATCCTAGTCTCGATTCGTGCCAACCCAACAGACACTTTCGGAGATACCCGCAGTGCACCTTTATAGCCACCCAGTTACGTTGTGACGTTTGGTACACCCAAAGCATTCCTACGGTATCCGGGAGTTGCACAATCTCATGGTCTAAGGAAATGATACTTGACATTAGAAAAGCTTTAGCATACGAACTACACGATCTTGTGCTAGGCTTAGGATTGGGTCTTGTCCATCACATCATTCTCCTAATGATGTGATCCCGTCATCAACGACATCCAATGTCCATGGTCAGGGAACCGTAACCATCTATCGATCAACGAGCTAGTCAACTAGAGGCTTACTAGGGACATGGTGTTGTCTATGTATCCACACATGTATCTGAGTTTCCTATCAATACAATTCTAGCATGGATAATAAACGATTATCATGAACAAGGAAATATAATAATAACTAATTTATTATTGCCTCTAGGGCATATTTCCAACACCTTGACCGAGTTTTGCAGAGATGTGAATAAACTAATCTTGTCTTGAATTGGGAAAAGTGCCACTTTATGGTCAATGAAGGTATTGTCTTGGGGCATAAGGTTTCTGAGAGAGGTATTGAAGTTGATAAAGCTAAAGTTGATGCTATTGAAAAGATGCCTTGTCCCAAGGACATCAAAGGTGTAAGAAGTTTCCTTGGTCACACCAATTTTTATAGGAGGTTCATTAAGGACTTCTCAAAAATTTCTCGGCCTCTGACTAATTTATTACAAAAAGATATACCATTTGTTTTTTATGATGATTGTGTATAAGCATTTGAAATACTTAAGAAATCATTTATCTCTGCACCTATTGTTCAGCCACCTGATTGGAATTTACCTTTTGAAATTATGTGTGATGCTAGTGATTATGTTGTAGGTGTTGTTCTAGGGCAAAGAGTTGATAAGAAATTAAATGTTATTCAATATGCTAGTAAAACTCTAGACAATGCTCAGAGAAATTATGCTACTACTGAAAAAGAATTCTTGGCAGTTGTATTTTCTTGTGATAAGTTCAGACCTTATATTGTTGATTCTAAAGTAACTATTCACACTGATCATGCTGTTATTAAATATCTTATGGAAAAGAAAGATGCTAAGCCTAGACTTATTAGATGGGTTCTCTTGCTACAAGAATTTGATTTGCATATTGTTGATAGAAAAGGAGCTGAGAACCCCGTTGCAGACACCTTGTCTAGGTTAGAGAATGTTCTTGATGACCAACTACCTATTGATGATAGCTTTCCTGATGAACAATTAAATGGCATAAATGCTTCTCATACTACTCCATGGTATGCTGATTATGCTAATTATATTGTTGCTAAATTTATACCACCTAGATTCACATACCAACAAAAGAAAAAGGTTTTCTATGATTTGAGGCATTACTTCTGGGATGACCCACATCTTTATAAAGAAGGAGTAGATGGTGTTATTAGATGTTGTGTACCTGAGCATGAACAGGAACAGATCCTATGCAAGTGTCACTCCGAAGCTTATGGAGGACACCACGCTGGAGATAGAACTGCACACAAGGTATTGCAATCCGGTTTTTATTGGCCTACTCTCTTCAAGGATGCCCGCAAGTTTGTCTTGTCTTGTGATGAATGTCAAAGAATTGGTAATATTAGTAGACGTCAAGAAATGCCTATGAATTATTCACTTGTTATTGAACCATTTGATGTTTGGGGCTTTGATTATATGGGACCATTTCCTGCCTCTAATGGTTATACTCATATTTTAGTTGTTGTTGATTACGTTACTAAGTGGGTAGAAGCTATTCCAACTAGTAGTGATGATCATAACACTTCTATTAAAATGCTTAAAGAAGTTATTTTTCCAAGGTTTGGAGTCCCTAGATATTTAATGACTGATGGTAGTTCACATTTTGTTCATGGTGCTTTCCGTAAAATGCTTGCTAAATATGATGAATCATAGAATTGCATCTCCTTATCACCCTCAGTCTAGTGGTCAAGTAGAATTGAGTAATAGAGAACTCAAATTAATTTTGCAAAAGACTGTCAATAGATCTAGAAAGAATTGGTCCAAGAAACTTGATGATGCATTATGGGCCTATAGAACTGCATATAAAATCCTATGGGTATGTCTCCGTATAAAATGGTTTATGGAAAAGCATGTCACTTACCTCTCGAACTAGAACATAAGGCTTATTGGCCTATTAAAGAGCTCAATTATGATTTCAAACTTGCCGGTGAGAAGAGGTTATTTGACATTAGCTCACTTGATGAATGGAGAACCCAAGCCTATGAGAATGCCAAACTGTTTAAAGAAAAGGTTAAAATGGCATGACAAAAGGATACAAAAGCGTGAGTTTAATGTAGGTGATTATGTATTGCTATACAACTCTCGTTTAAGATTTTTTGCAGGAAAACTTCTCTCTAAACGGGAAGGTCCTTACGTTATTGAGGAGGTCTATTGTTCCGGTGCCATAAAAATCAAAAACTTCGAAGGCACAAACCCGAAGGTGGTGAACGGTCAAAGAATCAAACATTATATCTCAGGTAATCCTATAAATGTTGAAACCAATATTATTGAAACCGTAACCCCGGAGGAATACGTAAGAGACACTTTCCGGAACGTTTCAGACTCCGAAAAGGAATAGGTATGTGGTACGGTAAGTAAACCGACTCCAAAACAGTTTTTATGGCAATATTTCTCCGTTCTGGAATATTTAGAAAAATAGAAAAATAAGAAGCAGTCCGGGAAGGACACGAGGCCTCCACGAGGGTGGAGGGCGCGCCCTACCCTACTGGGCGCGCTCCCTACCTCGTGGGCACCTCGTGCGCTCTCCGAACTTTTTTTCTTACACGACACATATTTTGGTCGGTAAAAATTCATTATATAACCTCCCGAAGGTTTTGACCACCGTATCACGCAAAAATCTCCTGTCTTTGTTTCGAGCTATTTTTCTGACAGATCCAGGTCGTCATGTCATCTCCAAGCGCCCCCAAGGACCAGGTCTTCGAGAAGGTCATCAACCCCTACCTCGCGAAAGTGCTGCAACACCCTAAATCCATTGAGATGCGTGAGGGGTTGTTGCACATCCGCGATGTTGAGGGACCAAGGAAGACCGGAAGCACAGAGGCAAGACTCGAGGCATTGGAGCAAGAAGTTTTCAAGTGTCAGGAGATGGTGGAGCGTGGACTCGATTCCAATCACATTATGATCACGGAGTTCACCAACAACCACAAGCTGGATGTCAAGGACATTGGGGAGGCCATCTTCAAGCTTCATGAGAAAATCGAGCACCTCCAAGACCAGATCTATGACGTGCAAAATCAAAACTGTGGGTATGAATATAGATTCAAGAGGATGAGTTTGGTTGCAGATTTGAGGTTTCAGGAGACTCGATCATCCTGGTAGCGACCAGACCTCAAACGGTCCAATCTCCATGCTCAGGTGTCATCCCTGGATCAGTAATGCTGACACCACACAGTACTTGAAGGATTTATAACAGAGTACCAACTCAAAAGAGAACTTATTACAATAAATATGGCTTAAGGCCATCTAATAACAATAACAACGGAAGGCTTGGAAGATAAGTGAGTCCATCAACTCCAACGACATCACTGAGTATAGAACCACGACCGAAAGGCACCTTAATCGTCGTCTGAAAAGTCTGCAACATTAACATTGCATCCCGAAACGGGTCAGCACATGGAATATGCTGGCAAAGTAACACATAGAGAGTAATGAAAAAATAAAGCTATACTATATGCATATTTGGCTGGTGGAAAGCTCTATGGTTACAATTTTGCGTAAAGCCAATTTTTCCCTACTGCAAAGGAATAAATTTTATTTAACTATCATGGTAGTTGTTAAACATTGAGAATGGTTGACAGCATTCTCAATCCCAATTAAGCATCATCATTAAACAAAACCCAACAAATTAACTTTAGAGTAACATGATGAGATTCACATGATAATCCAAGTACTAGACACTCAAGATGTCCATACCGGGGACACGGCTAACCATTATTAGTTTATAGGCTCTGCAGAGGTGTGTGCACTTTTCCCCACAAGACTCGATCGCCTCCGTTTGATTTCTCGCACTACATGGTGTTTGAGAAACGGATGACCGAGACATAGTCTTTCAGAAGCGCTAGCACCTTACGATCGGGTAGACCGTTACACCTACTTTCCCCTACATCTGCTAGTCTACCAGTGTAAGAGTTCGCACAACCTACTCAACTATGCTAGAGCCCATAGTAGCTTGTGGCTGCACATGGAAGTTTCTAGCATGAATAATCTCATGATCCCTTTGAGCCTGGGTGGCGGTCCAAAAGAAAAACAGGCAATCGCTGGAATACCCAGGTGCCTCAATCCACCCAGATGTGTATTTAAGTTGCCACCTTAAGTAAAGCATTAAATTAACAATCTCACATCTGTCATGGATACACTCACCCAATCCACGTGTACTAGCATAGCATGGCATAACGAGCAAACGTAGAAGTAACTCCCAAAGGTTTGATAATAAAACAGGTAATAGGTTCTACCTCATCTACTACTTCCTAATACCACAATTTAATTGGATCCTAATCATGCAATGTGTGAGGGTTGATCTAATGCAATAAAAACTGGGTTGTTGGAAGTATGATCAAAGAGTTACTTGCCTTGCTGATGATCCGCAAAACCTAGCGATTCGAAGTAGCAAGCGGCGCACTCCGGGTACACTATCACAAACAAGCAAGCATAAAATAAGTACTCAACTAATGCATAGGTAAAACTCAAATAAGAGATCTAACCAGAAAGTTCAACTTAAGAACTCCGGTTGGCAAAAAGAATCAAATCGAACGAAGCAACGAAAGACAAACGGTAAAAGAAACAGGCCTCGTTTACTATTCTGGATCTAGGGTAATTTTTACAGTGGCAAAAACTTTTTTGAGTTGGTTAAACAGAAAGAGGGTTTCGAGACGAAACTCCAAGCGCTTGAATCGCCTGATTCCGATAAACGAGCGAAAAGTTAGACTAAAATGAAAATTGAATCAGGAATCGCGATCAGAAAAATCGCGGATTTATTCCGAGAAAAAGAAAACGATGAACGTTTGTTAAAACGAACGAACGGGCGAACGCTCGCTAATTAAATAAACCGGAAAAACCGATCTATTTAAAAAAACCCGAACCTAAAAAAACGAACAAAACCGACGGAAAACCGATCGGTTTTCAAAAAAAACCAGCGGCGAGAAAAGCTACCTCCGGCAGCGGCGAGGCGGGGCGACGGTGGGCGCGGCCTAGGGTTAGGGTTTGAGGCGGGGCGCGGCTGGGCTGGCCTCGGGCCTCGGCGACGCTATAAAAAGGCCCGGCCAGGCAGAGTCCTGGCCGGTTACGGCCCAAAGTCGGTTCGGACCTTTTTTTAATAATTACGCTCAGAAAAAAACAAAAGGAATACTAAACGGACTCCAAAAATCCCGAAATAAATTTTCCCCGGCTTTTAAAATCAAGCCGCAGAGGATGAACATTTATTTGGGGCCTAAATGCAATTTTGAGAAACGCACATTTTTCTTAAATTCAAATAAAATAGCAAATAAAACCAAAATAAAATCTTATTTGATTTTTTTATTAAATCCTCAGTAGTTTCTTTATTTTGGAAAGTCATTTTATTCCCTCTCTCATATTTTTGTAATAGAAATAATTGAAGATAAAATAAATAAAATAAAATGATCCTATTTTCAAAATTTGAGAAAAACTCAAATATGAAAATAACGAAATCCCCAACTCTCTCCGAGGGTCCTTGAGTTGCGTAGAATTTTCTAGGATCAACCAAAATGCAATAAAATATGATATGCAATGATGATCTAGTGTATAACATTCCAAATTGAAAATTTGGGATGTTACAAACCTACCCCCCCCTTAAGATGAATATCGCCCTCGAGATTCGGGTTGGCTAGAAAATAGGTGAGGGTTGTCCTTCAGCAATTCTTCCTCTCGCTCCCAGGTGGCTTCATCCTCTGTGTGGTGGCTCCACTGAACTTTGCAAAACTTGATGACCTTGCTGCGGGTGACTCGACTGGCATACTCTAGAATCTTAACTGGTTTCTCCTCATAGGTCAAATCACTGTCCAACTGAATCACTTCCAGCGGCACTGTATCTCTCAGCGGTATATCATCCATCTCTGCATGGCACTTCTTCAACTGGGAAACGTGGAATACGTCGTGAACTCCTGACAATCCTTCGGGCAATTCCAACTTATAGGCTACTTCTCCCATACGCTCCATAACTTTGTATGGGCCTACAAAACATGGCGCTAACTTTCCCTTAACTCCAAAGCGCTTAACTCCTCGAAGTGGTGATACTCGAAGATAAACTCGGTCTCCAACTTCGTAAACTGTCTCCTTGCGTTTAGAATCTACGTAGCTCTTCTGCCTAGATTGAGCTACCTTGAGCCTATCGCGAATCAATTTCACTTTCTGTTCCGACTCCTTAATCAGATCCGGTCCAAACAACTGGCGGTCTCCAACTTCATCCCACGACAATGGGGTCCTGCACCTCCTTCTGTACAAGGCTTCGAAAGGGGCCATCTTCAAACTGGATTGATAACTGCTGTTATAAGAGAACTCTGCATATGGCAAATTCTCGTCCCAACTAGATCCGTAATCTAGCGCACAAGCTCTCAGCATATCCTCCAAAATCTGATTGACTCTCTCGGTCTGTCCATCTGTCTGCGGATGGAAAGCTGTACTGAACTCTAGCCTGGTACCCAAAGTTTCATGCAACTGATTCCAGAACTTTGAGG
Source organism: Triticum urartu (assembly GCF_003073215.2). NCBI lineage: Eukaryota > Viridiplantae > Streptophyta > Magnoliopsida > Poales > Poaceae > Triticum > Triticum urartu. The sequence goes on along the minus strand of NW_024111803.1, from coordinate 17,354 downwards.
TAAACTGGGTTCCTCTATCTGATACAATGCTCCTTGGAACTCCATGCAGACATACGATTCTGGTCATGTATATCTTTGCCAACTTTGCACTGGTATAGGTAGTCTTCACTGGGATGAAATGTGCTACCTTTGTTAAACGATCGACTACAACCCAAATCGAGTCATAGCCTGAACGAGTTCTAGGCAATCCTGTGATAAAATCCATGCCTAACTTATCCCACTTCCATTCGGGTATCGGCAATGGCTGTAGCAATCCTGATGGCTTCTGATGCTCTCCCTTTACTCTCTGACATACATCACAAACTGCTACATACTCCGCAATATCCTTCTTCATTCCGGTCCACCAGAAAGTATCCTTCAAATCCAAATACATCTTGGTATTTGCTGGGTGAATCGAATATGGTGAATCATGGGCCTCTTGCAGAATTAACTTCCTGATCTCTGAATCATTAGGCACATAAACACGGTCTTCAAACCATAAGGTATCGTGCTCATCCTCACGAAATCCCTTAGCCTTTTCTTTGCTCATTTTCTCCTTAATAGAAGCAATCTCCTTGTCGGTCTTCTAGGATTCTCTGATCTTATCCATCAAAGTAGACTGAATCTCCAATGCTACTACATAGCCTCTCGGAACTATCTCCAAACATAGCTCACGAAGATTTTCAGCTAACTCCCTTGGTAAATCTCCCGTCATTAAGGTGTTGACATGGCTTTTACGGCTCAACACGTCGGCTACTACGTTAGCCTTCCCGGGGTGATAATGCAATCTCATATCATAATCCTTAATGAGCTCCAACCATCTCCTTTGTCTGAGATTCAACTCCTTCTGCGTGAAAATATACTTCAAACTCTTGTGATCCGTGTACACCTCACAATGGTTTCCAATGAGATATCTCTCACGTGTCGAAGAATGACTTAGAGGCATAACCGCATTGAAAGTAATGTCGCAAGTGAGGTAATCTTCACACAACCCATGTAATACATAAGGGAAAAGATACATAGTTGGCTTACAATCGCCACTTCACACAATTACATGAATAAAGCATTACATCAACCAGTTACAATCAAGGTCCGACTACGGAACCCAAAATAAAAGAAGACTACCCCAAATGCTACACAGATCCCCGATCGACCCCAACTGGGCTCCACTACTGATCAACTAGAACGAAACAACATAAAGGACAAGATCTTCATCGAGCTCCTCCTTGAGCTTGGTTGCGTCATCTGCACGGTTCAACGACACCTGCAAACTGGTTTTGGAAGTATCTATGAGTCACGGGGACTCAGCAATCTCACACCCTCGCGATCAAGACTATTTAAGCTTATAGGAAGGGTAAAAGGTATGACGTGGAGCTGCAGCAAGCGACTAGCATATATGGTGGCTAACCTATTCGCAAAAGAGAGCGAGAAGAGAAGGCAAAAGCACGGTCGAACACTATGATCAAGAAGTGATCCTAGAACAACCTACGTCAAGCATTACTCCAACACCGTGTTCACTTCCCTGTGACGCCCCCGATTCAATAATACACTAATCATACACGCAAACGTGTACGATCAAGATTAGGGACTCACGGGAAGATATCACAACACAACTCTACAAATAAAATAAGTCATACAAGCATCATATTACAAGCCAGGGGCCTCGAGGGCTCGAATACAAGAGCTCGATCATAGACGAGTCAGCGGAAGCAACAATATCTGAGTACAGACATAAGTCAAACAAGTTTGCCTTAAGAAGGCTAGCACAAACTGGGATACAGATCGAAAGAGGCGCAGGCCTCCTGCCTGGGTTCCTCCTAACTACTCCTGGTCGTCGTCAGCGGGCATCACGTAGTAGTAGGCACCTCCGGTGTAGTAGGAGTCGTCGTCGACGGTGGCGTCTGGATCCTGGGCTCCAATATCTGGTTGCGACAACCAGGTAGAAGGGATAGAGGGGAAGAAGGAGAAAGCAACCGTGAGTACTCATCCAAAGTACTCGCAAGCAAGAAGCTACACTACATATGCATGGGTAAATGTGTAAAGGGCCATATCGGTGGACTGAACTGCAGAAAGCCAGAATAAGAGGGGGGATAGCTAATCCTTTCGAAGACTACGCTTCTGGCAGCCTCCGTCTTGCAGCATGTAGAAGAGAGTAGACTGAAGTCCTCCAAGTAGCATCGCATAGCATAACCCTAACCGATGATCCTCCCCTCGTCGCCCTGTGAGAGAGCGACCGCCGGTTGTATCTGGCACTTGGAAGGGTGTGTTTTATTAAGTATCCGGTTCTAGTTGTCATAAGGTCAAGATACAACTCCAAGTCGTCCTGTTACCGAAGATCACGGCTATTCGAATAGATTAACTTCCCTGCAGGGGTGCACCACATACCCCAACACGCTCGATCCCATTTGGCCGGACACACTTTCCTGGGTCATGCCCGGCCTCGGAAGATCAACACGTCGCAGCCCCACCTAGGCACAACAGAGAGGTCAGCACGCCGGTCTAAACCTAAGCGCACAGGGGTCTGGGCCCATCGCCCTTAGCACACTTGCACGTTGCGTACGCGGCCGGAAGCAGAACTAGCCCCCTTAATACAAGAGCAGGCTTACGTTCCAATCCGGCGCGCGCCACTCAGTCGCTGACGTCACGAAGGCTTCGGCTGGTACCACGACGCCGGGATACCCATAACTACTCCCGCGTAGATGGTTAGTGCGTATAGACCAAATGGCCAAACTCAGATCAAATACCCAGATCTCGTTAAGCGTGTTAAGTATCCGCGAACGTCGACCAGGGCCAGGCCCACCTCTCTCCTAGGTGTTCGGAACCTGCCCTATCGCTCCGCCTCAAAGATCCACTCGCGGGTGCTCCTCAAGCCGACCCGTCTTTAGTCACCACATGTATCATGTATAAAGTATAAAGTATATACCCGTGATCAACTCCCGAGTGATCACGGCCCGATAGTATAGCATGGCAGACGGACAAGGATGTAGGGCCACTGATGATAAACTAGCATCCTATACTAAGCATTAGGATTGCAGGTAAAGGTAACAACAGTAGTAGCAAGGACAGGCTATGCATCAGGTTAGGATTAACGGGAAGCAGTAACATGCTACACTACTCTAATGCAAGCAGTATAGAGAAGAGTAGGCGATATCTGGTGATCAAAGGGGGGGCTTGCCTGGTTGCTCCGGCAAGACAGAGGGGTCGTCAACACCGTAGTCGCACTGGGTAGCAGCGGCGTCGGTCTCGGTGTCTAGCGGAAGAAGAGGGGGGAAGAGACAATGAATATAATGCAAACAGATGCATAACGATGCATGACATGACAAAGCGTGATGCTAGGTGTGCCCTAACGCGGTACAAGGTGATACCGGTGAAGGGGGGGAAACATCCGGGAAATTATCCCCGGTGTTTCGCGTTTTCGGACCGGTGAACCGGAGGGGAAAGTTGCGAGTTCGATAGGTTAGGGATGCGTGGCGGACGAACGGGCTGCGTATCCGGTTTCGTCTCGTCGTTCTGAGCAACTTTCATGTACAAAGTTTTTCCATCCGAACTACGGTTTATTTTATATTAAGTTTAAAAGATTTAATTCATTTTTAGGATTTATTTAATTATTTAAATCCAACATTATCCAGAACAGTGCACGCTGACGTCAGCATGACGTCAGCAGTCAATAGGGAGTTGACTGAGTCAATCTGACGTGTGGGTCCCGCATGTCATACTCTGTTTACTCTAATTAGGGTTTAACTAATCTAATTACTATTTAATTAAACTAACTAGTTAATTAGATTAATTAAACATGATTGATTAACTTAATTAATTAATTAATTAGTTAATTAATTATTACCTATTTATTTATTTATTTTTACTTATTATTTATTTTTTTAATTCTTTTTTTTTTGTAAAACGTTCTCAGGGTGGGCCCCCCATGTCATATGCCCAGGGGGCCTAACGGGCGCACGGGTAAGCAGGCGCTGGGCGTGTGCACTGCCCAGACCACACGGGCGCACGCCCAGGGCCGCGGCAACGGCCACTGTAGGGTCGGGTACGCGCCGGCCGGCGAGCAAGGGGCCGCGGGCGAGGAGCAGCAACGCCAGTGAACGAAGGCGGTGGTCGGAGCAACTGCAGGGGAGCCGGGGCAGGCTCGCCGACGTGAGGCGCGTCACGGGGCGCCAGCGGGGTGCCGGCCCAGGCGCGACGCGCGGGGTGGTGCACGCGCGGTGGTGCTGCGGGTCATTGCGGGGCCGCACGGTGATGCAGCGGCGGAACGACGCGGATGCGCGGCGCACGCAGCGGGGCAGCAGCAGCAGGGCTGCCCGGTGGAGCGGACGCGGAGGGAGCCGAGCGGGCGTGTCCGAACGAGGTGGGGCACGGGCGCAGGCAGGGGGCGCGGGCGCGGCCAGGGCGGCCGGCGCGCGTGCGGGCGTCGGTGAGCGAGGCCATGGCCGAAGTGGCCGGAGCAGGAGAGAAGGAGGAGATGCCGGGGCCTCACCACGGGGCCGTGGGGTCTATGCAGCGGTGCTCGGGGAGGAGGACGACGAAGGGGCGGTGTCCGGGTCGTCGGGGACGAGTGCGGCGAGGCGACGGGGTCGATGGCGCGTCGTTGAGGCCGTTCGGAGAGGAGGTCGAGGACGGTCGGGCGACGGGGAGACGAGCGGCTGCGGCGAGGGACAGCACCGGCGTCGGCGTTGAGCGGCGGGGGCGCGTCGGGCTCGTCGCGGCCGTGGGTGCGTTCCCCCGATCCCGATCTGGATCGGGGAGGAGGGGGGAGAGCGACTGGGGGGAGGGGGCGAGTGGGGGAGTGGGTGACGGGGTGGGGTTAGGGTTTCCTCCTGGTGGGGGTTATGGAGGGGAGGTAGCGGGCCGGCCGGCTGGGCCTGGGGTTGGCCCAGTTGGGCCACGGCCCAGGGAGGGGGGGCTTTCTCTTTCTTTTCTTTTTCTTTTGTTTTCCCCTTTTTATCTTTTCTTTTATTTATTTCCTTGTACTGTTTTATTTCTAGTTTCTTTTATTTTTAGATTTACAAAATTATAACTAGTACCTAAATTTGTATTTATAAACAATCTACTGTTAGATTAAATCTTGACCCATAATAAAATAGTTTTAATATTTTTATAAAATTCAATAGGCATTTGTTTAATTGTTTTCACTATTGTTTTAATTATTTTAGAGCCCTTAAACATTTTATCAAGGTTTGGTTTCTCCACCAAAATTATCTATGCAATAATTGGTTCACCCCGAACATTTTTGTTTCGATGTTTGAAAACTTTTATTGTATGCCATATTTGGAATTTGAATTTTGAACCGGTTTTTGAACTAACGAGGGATTAGCAGCAGTAACTGAGGTGACGTGGCATCATTAGCAGAGGTTCACTGTAGCTTAATTATCCGGGCGTCACATTCCCGGACTCTGCCGGAAAGAGACCATCACGGTTACACACGCAGTTGATGTATTTTAATTAAGGTCAACTTCAGGTTTTCTACAACCGGACATTAACAAATTCCCATCTGCCCATAATCGCGGGCACGGCTTTCGAAAGTTCAAATCCCTGCAGGGGAGTCCCAACTTAGCCGATGACAAGCTCTCACGGTCAATGAAGGATATACCTTCTCCCGAGACATTCCGATCAGACTCGGTATCCCGGTTCTACAAGACAACTTCGACAAGTTAAAACAAATCCAGCAACACCGCCCGAATGTGCCGACAAATCCCGATAGGAGCTGCACATATCTCATTCTTAGGGCACACTCAGATGAGCAGTCCGTACAACTAAAACCAAACCTCGAGTTTCCCCGAGGGGGCGCTGCATAGGGCTCTAGTTTGGACCAACACTCAGAGGAGCACTGGCCCGAGGTTTAAATAAAGATGACCCTTGAGTCTGCAGAACCCAAGGGAAAGAAAAGGCTAGGTGGCGAATGGTAAAACCAATGTTGGGCATTGCTGGAGGAGTTTTATTCAAGGCGAACTGTGAAGGGGTTCCCATTATAACCCAACCACATAAGGAACGCAAAATCCGGGAACATAACACCGATATGACGGAAACTAGGGCAGCAAGAGTGGAACAAAACACCAGGCATAAGGCCGAGCCTTCCACCCTTTACCAAGTATATAGATGCATTAATTAAATAAGAGATATTGTGATATCCCAACAAAATAACCATGTTCCAAACATGGAACAAGCTCCAATCTTCACCTGCAACTAACAACGCTATAAGAGGGGCTGAGCAAAGCGGTAACATAGCCAAACAACGGTTTGCTAGGACATGGTGGGTTAGAGGCTTGGCTCAACAATATAGGAGGCATGATAAGCAAGTGGTAGGTATCGCGGCATAGGCATAGCAAAAGAGCGAGCATCTAGCAAGCAAAGATAGAAGTGATTTCGAGGGTATGGTCATCTTGCCTGAGATCCCGCAAGGAAGAAGAACGAGTCCATGAAGAAGACAAACAGACGTAGCCAACGGATCCTCACAAACACGATGTTACCGGATTACCGAGAAGAAGTACACCGGAAAGAAAAACAAACAACATAGTAAACAACCACCACATAATCATGGCATGATGCACAAGCAAGTATGATGCATGTCCAGTTTAAATATGCATGGCATGGCAAAGTGCACAAACAATCCTACAAATTAAGTGGATCTCAATATGCAACTCCGTTGCATATTGACCAAATTCAAGTTATTTAGTTTGATCTCGTTTATGTACCCAACAATATTAAATGTTGTTAAAACATGTCAAGAGGTGAAGCATAATGAAATCATCTATCTAGGCAAGTTTAAAAGAGGCCGGAACAACAAAACGACAAGTCCGGAAAATCCCCATATGTATTTAGCAATTTAAAGCAAACAACAATTTTAACCAATCTTGAAGTTGTTATCATGATGCGGATGACATGAGCAAGTTTATGCAATTTTAAGAAAATGTTGACATGAAAAGATATGAGGCATTTGTCATCGTAGCGGAAAGAAAGGGTGCCACAGCGACGATAACGGAAACGGTGCCATGGCAACGTTCCGTTTCCGGAAACTCGATTGAGACATCGGTGCAAAGAAAGTGACAGGAGCGTGTCATGCAAGAATGGTGGGGTGATCTCGGATACCTAGTTCCCACATGTCGGTGGCACGCAAAAGAGGGGCAATGTGCACCGATAGTTCAGACTCGAGGCAAAACAAGTGTGCATCTCATACAGCATGCATTCATTCGTTCACGGGCGTCGTCTCGAGGTTATACCTTCAAAGCATGCAAACGGAACGGTTCTCGTTCGGTGCCAAGTAGAGTAAGTATACGTTCTCGTGACGTGGTGGAAGTAGGGGGTACACGACGACGGTAGAGGTACTCGCGACGGTAGTGGTACATGTTTTCGTAGAAGGACTTGATGAATCCGAGTCACTTGGGGTCGACGGTAGTCGTTCACGTTTTGAGGAGGAAGTAGAGGTTCTCGTGATCTCGGCGACGGTAGTTGTTCACGGTGGTAGTGGAACTTGACGGATCCGATGCCTCCGGACGTAGTGGTACATGTTCGGATTTTTGGTGGGGCACCGGAATAAGATGAACGAATACATGACAAGGTTGGAGTCCAAGACTTAAGATAACAAAGGCATTGGGATATTATGCAAGTGTGTTATGGTGAATTTAAAGTTAAAGAAATATTGAATATAGCTCCCTACTATCGGGAGGATATGTTATAAAGAGAAGTCACTCTTCCCTCGATTTAAATGGAATCGGAGATCCATGCCATTTAATTTAGTTGAGTTTTTAAAACGGGTTGCATGATGACATGATGCAATGCACATGATGCAATGATGAATGCAACGAACCAAACAAAACACCAACGAAACTCGGAACCCAAGGAAAGTATCTGAAGCTCCGGTCTTGGGGCGTTACAACACTCCACCACTACGAGAGGATCTCGTCCCGAGATCTAGGATGGCACCGGAGGGAAAACGGAAGAGAAAGAGAAGAGGTAAAACTAAGTTGCTTCTTTGACAAAATAAGTTGCTTCTTATTCCTTCTCTATCTTGTTTAACCGGAGTGTTGTGTCTATCGCTCCAAGTCCTCGACGTGAAGCGTCGCAATACACCTCATAATCCTTGGTCTGATCTGGCAAAATCAGCACAGGTGATGTAACCAAACGTTTCTTCAGCTCCTGGAAACTAGCCTCACATTCCTCAGTCCATATGAACTTAGTATCCTTTTTCATCAACTCCGTCATAGGCTTCGCAATCTTTGAGAAATTCTCAATGAATCTCCGGTAGTATCCTGCAAGTCCAAGAAAACTCCGGATCTCTCCAACTGTTGTTGGGGCTTCCCAATTTGTCATGGTATCAACCTTAGAGGGATCTACTGCTATAACTTCTCCAGATATAACGTGTCCGAGAAATCCAACTTCCTTCAACCAAAACTCACATTTGCTAAATTTGGCATATAATTGATGTTCTCTGAGTTTACCAAGTACCAAACGCAAATGCTCCTTATGCTCCTCTTCATTTTTCGACTAAACCAGGATATCATCATTGAACACCACGACGAACTTATCCAAAAACTCCATGAATACTTTGTTCATCATGTTCATAAAATATGTAGGTGCGTTAGTCAGACCAAATGACATAACGGTATACTCGTACAGCCCATACCTGGTGGTAAAAGTCGTCTTAGGTATATCCTGTTCTCGAATCTTCAACTGATGGTATCCTGATCGCAGATCGATCTTGGAGAATACCTTAGCTCCTTGCAATCGATCAAACAAATCATTGATCATCAGTAGTGGGTACTTGTTCTTGATGGTTACTTCATTCAATCCTCGATAATCAACAACCATCCTTAACGATCCATCCTTCTTCTCCACTAGAAGTACTGGCGATCCCCAAGGCGAAGAACTTGGGCGAATATATCCTTTATCCAGTAACTCATTAATCTGCTTCTTAATCTCCACCAAATCCTTTGCGGGCATCCTATATGGTCTCTTTGATATTGGCCCTGTGCCTGGCAAAAGCTCAATCAAAAACTCAATATCTCTATCTGGTGGCATGCCTGGCAATTCTTCTGGAAATACATCCGGGAAATCCTTCACCACTGGTACTTCCTCCTGCACAACTCATGTTAAACAATTTACCTGATTCCTCTTTGGCACATGCCGGGATACATACTTGATCCTTCTTCCTTCTAGGGTGGTGAGCAAAATTGACTTACTGGCGCAATCGATGTTTCCTCCATACATCGACAGCCAATCCATACCCAGAATTACATCCAAACCTTGTGATTCCAAAATGATTAAATCCGCGGGAAACACATGCCTACCTATACTCAATGGCACTTGAAAACATCCTTGGCTAGCCATATACTCCGCTCCTGGTGAGCTTACTAACATAGGTGTTCTAAGAACTTTGGTGGGAAGGTTATGCTTATCCACAAATCCCCTTGATATGTATGAATGCGATGCACCAGTATCAAAAAGAACAAGTGCGGTAAATGACTTTACCAAAAACTTACCGACTACTGCATCCGGCTGCTCTTCAACCTCCTCCACATTAACGTGGTTCACTTGTCCCCTATTGAAAGGGTTCGGCTTCTTCCCAGAGCTTCCATTGCCATTCCCATTCTGGGATTCAGGACATTCGTTGGCATAATGTCCGGTCTTCTGGCACTTGAAACAAGTGACTTGGCTCAGGTATCTCTTGGCTGGGGTTGATGGGTTGGTGTGGTTCTGGCCATTGCTTCCTCCATTCCCATTACCATTCTTGGTGCCATTGTGGTTGTGCGAGCTACCTCCTCCATGGGTATGCTGAAAATGTCCTCCCGGTCTAGGGGTAAAACGTGGCTTCTGCTGAGCTCCTGAATTGTACTTCCCTTGTCCATACTTCCTCTTGCGATTCTCAATCTGCTGCTACTTCCCTTCAATCATGAGAGCACGATCTACCAACTCCTGGTAGTTGTTGAAGGTTGCTACCATCAACTGCATGCTCAACTCATCATTCAGTCCTTCCAGAAACTTCTCCTGCTTAGCTGCATCCGTAGCAACGTCATCTGGGGCATAATGTGCTAGCTTACTAAAGTCCTCCACATACCGGCCAACTATCCGTCCTCCTTGGCGCAAGTTGCGAAACTCTTGCTTCTTCATGGCCATAGCTCCTGTTGAAACATGGGCAGTACAAAAAGCCTGCTGAAACTGGTCCCACGTGACAGTGTCGACAGGGAAAGTGGCTGTGAAATTCTCCCACCATGATGTGGCGGGTCCTTCCAGCTAATGTGTGGCAAACTTCACCTTTTCTGCATCTGTGCATCCTGCTGTGGTCAATTCTCTAGCTGTCTTGCGGAGCCAATCATCTGCTACTATCGGCTCGGTGCTACTGGAAAACACCAGCGGATTCAGCCTAAGAAAACGGGCTAAGTGATCAACAGGTGGTGGTGGTGGTGGTGGGTTGTTGTTGTTGTTCCCCTAATTCTGGACTAGCAACTACATCAACGTGTTCTACTGCTGTATCAACTGGGTGAGCTCCGATGGAAAGGTAAATCCGAGGTCACGTCTCGGAGGCATCGGAGGGTGTAGAAAAGATGAGATGAAAGAATAGAGAGGGGTCTAGAGAGAAAACACTACCCATATGCACATGAGGCAAAAGCAAACAATTCACTTCATTCAATCAATCAAACAAGGGCATACAATCGATCGAACTATCGCAAAAGTGCTCGGACTACTATATTTACATGGTGGACTACTACTACTGATGGGGTGGTCTACTAGAAATATTCTTCGGTTGCAGATTCCATGATATCTGCTCCAGCTTCATCCACATAGTCATCATCGCTATCATCTGGATCCGAGTCGGTGTCATCGATGATGATGTAGTCTTCCGGGCGAATCTCCTTGGGTTCTTCGTATTCCTCTACTGGTGTAGGGCCTCCCATAAATATTCCGATCTTCATTGTTAGGTCGGCATTCTTTTCCACTAGTACTTCTATTTCCTCTTCATAATATTCACATGTAGCCTTGAGTTCTTCCTCTAGTTCCGTGATTCTTGTCCTCGCCTTCTTCAGATCTATCATGTCGGCGCACATCTGGTTCTCCTGACGTCGAATGTGTTGGTTTAACTCCTGGATAAAAGCTGCAACTGATCTATCCTTCCTGGTGCTGATCATCTCCCAGTGCTCATCTTGGCGCCCACAAATCTGGTAGATAGTATCCTTGAGATCATTGCGGTAAACTTCTCCAATGCGTCCCATGGCGATGTGAGATGCCATGCTCTTTCCTAGACTCCAGGTTGGTGCATCAAAGGAAAACTCTATGGGCTCAGTGACTGGCATGAACTTCCTTCCTGGAACTTGAACTTGAATCATCCAGCACTCTTCTTCAGGTAGAGTGGCGTTGTAGGTTCCGGTGAAGCTTCGTACTCCTATGTTCAGGTATCTAGTGACTTCCTTCAAGTGGCGTCCAAAGGGTGTATCTTCATCCGGTTGTGTGAACTTGTTCCTTGCATCCGCCATCCTAAAAGAGTAGAAAAGATGACAAGTCAGAAAGAGAAGAGAGTGAGTGGTGATCTAGGTCTTTTAGCTTAGTGGTCGTGTCCTACAGTCAGCGTGTGCTCTGATACCATCTTGCAGCGACCAGACCTCAAACAGTCCAATCTTTGTGCTCAGGTGTCATCCCTGGATCAGTAATGCTGACACCACATAGTACTTGAAGGATTTATAACAGAGTAGAAATCACACACTTATTACATCGAGTGTCTCAAAAGAGAACTTATTACAATAAATATGGCTTAAGGCCATCTAATAACTATAACAACGGAAGGCTTGGAAGATAAGTGAGTTGATACGTCTCCAACGTATCTATAATTTTTGATTGCTCCATGCTATATTATCTACTGTTTTGGACTATATTGGGCTTTATTTTCCACTTTTATATTATTTTTGGGACTAACCTATTAACCGGAGGCCCAGCCCAAAATTGCTGTTTTTTGCCTATTTCAGTGTTTCGGATAAACAGAATATCAAACGGAGTCCAAACGGAATAAAATCTTTGGAAACGTGATTTTCTCACCGAACGTGATCCAGGAGACTTGGACCCTATTGCAAGGGATCAAAGAGGTGGTCACGAGGGTGGGGGCGCCCCCCTAAGGCGCGCCCCCTGCCTCGTGGGCCCCTCGGTGCTCCACCGACGTACTCCTTCCTCCTATATATACACATGTACCCCCAAACGATCAGAACAAGAGCCAAAAACCTAATTCCACTACCGCAACTTTCTGTATCCACGAGATCCCATCTTGGGGCATGTTCGGAAGCTCCGCCGGAAGAAGGCCGTCATCACGGAGGACTTCTACATCATCCTAGCCCCTCCGAGGAAGTGTGAGTAGTTTAACTCAGACCTTCGGGTCCATAGTTAGTAGCTAGATGGCTTATTCTCTCTCTTTGAATCTCAATACAAAGTTCTCCCCCTCTCTTGTGGAGATCTATTCGATGTAATCTTCTTTTTGCGGTGTGTTTGTTGAGACCGATGAATTGTGGGCTTATGATCAAGTCTATCTATGAATAATATTTGAATCTTCTCTGAATTCTTTTATGCATGATTGGTTATCTTTGCAAGTCTATTCGAATTATCCGTTTGGTTTGGCCAACTAGATTGGTAGTTCTTGCCATGGGAGAAGTGCTTAGCTTTGGGTTCGATCTTGCGGTGTCCTTACCCAGTGACAGAAGGGGCAGCAAGGCACGTATTGTATCATTGCCATCGAGGATAACAAGATGGGGTTTATTTCATATTGCATGAATTTATCTCTCTACATCATGTCATCTTGCTTAAGGCGTTACTCTGTTTTTAACTTAATACTCTAGATGCATGCTGGATAGCGGTCGATGAGTGGAGTAATAGTAGTAGATGCAGAATCGTTTCGATCTACTTTTCACGGACGTGATGCCTATATACATGATCATGCCTAGATATTCTCATAATTATGCTCAATTCTATCAATTGCTCAACAGTAATTTGTTCACCCACCGTAGAATACTTATGCTCTTGAGAGAAGCCACTAGTGAAACCTATGGCCCCCGGGTCTATTCTCATTATATCAATCTCCATCACTTTTATATTGTTTTGCTATTTACTTTGCTTTTACTTTTTACTTTGCATCTTTATATCAAAAATACCAAAAATATTCTATCTATCAGATCTCACTCTCGTAAGTGACCGTGAAGGGCTTGACAACCCCTAATCGCGTTGGTTGCGAGTAGCTATCGCTTTGTGCAGGTACGAGGGACTTGAGCGTGGGCTCCTACTGGATTGATACCTTGGTTCTCAAAAACCGAGGGAAATACTTACGCTACTCTGCTGCATCATCCCTTCCTCTTCGGGGAAAACCAACGCAAGCTCAAGACGTAGCAAGAAGGATTTCTGGCGCCGTTGCCGGGGAGTCTACGCAAAAATTCAATATACCAAGTACCCATCACAATCCCTATCTCTCGCATTACATTATTTGCCATTTGCCTCTCGTTTTCCTCTCCCCCCAATTCACCCTTGCCGTTTTATTCTCCCTCTCTCTCTATCCTCCCTCTCTATTTGCCTTTTTGTTTGCTCGTGTGTTAGATTGCTTGTTTATCGCGATGGCTCAACCAGGATTTGGTGATCTTCACCTTAAAAGGTTGGAGGAAATCGAAAACAATGTTAGGAAGTTTATGGTTTTGTAATTTGAGCATAATAATTTCTTTAGAAATGAGTTTGAAGGAACAAAAAAGTTTTATGAGTTATATGAATAAAGAGCTTGATGATATGTCCAAAGAATTTGAGGGTATAAGATCCCAGATTGCTCGTCTAGAGAAGATGACTGCTGAAATTTCGGATATGCAAGCCACCTTAGTCAATAAGATGGCCGCTAAACCAAATACCTATGAAAATCAAGATGAAGATCTAAAATTTATTGATGTGTCTCAATTAAATCTTTATTTTGCAATATGAATCTTGATGAAACTGAATATGATCTTCCTTTACCTAGAAGGCGTTCTAAAAATTCGGAGTATTTATATCTTAATGATGAAATTGATGAAAGTGGGATTGAAAGAAATAAAAATCTAGATGTTGCTAAACCCACTATATTGGATTTCTAGGAATTTAATTATGAAAGTTGCTCTTTGATTTATTGTATTTCCTTGTTACAATCCATGCTAAATTCTCCACATGCTTATAGTCGAAATAAAGCCTTCACCGAACATATTGTTGATGCCTTGATGTAATCTTATGAAGAAAGACTTGAGTTGAAAGTTTTTATCCCTAGAAAACTCAATGATAAGTGGGAACCAACTATTAAAATTAAAATTAAAGATCATGAGTTTTATGCTTTGTGTGATTTGGGTGCTAGTGTTTCTACTATTCCCAAGACTTTGTGTGATTTACTAGATTTCCGTAATTTTGATGATTGCTCTCCAAACTTGCATCTTGCGGATTCCACTATTAAGAAACCTATGGGAAGAATTAATGATGTTCTTATTGTTGCAAATAGGAATTATGTGCCCGTAGATTTCATTGTTCTTGATATAGATTGCAATCCTTCTTGCCCTATTATTCTTGGTAGACCTTTCCTTAGAACGGTTGGTGCGATTATTGATATGAAGGAAGGGAATATTAGATTTCAATTTCCATTAAAAAAGGGCATGGAACACTTTCCAAGAAAGAAAATAAAATTTCCATATGAAACTATCATGAGAGCCACTTATGGATTGCCTACCAAAGATGGCAATACCTAGATCTATTCTTGCTCGTTATGCCTAGCTAGGGGCGTTAAACGATAGCGCTTGTTGGGAGGCAACCTAATTTTATTTTTATTCCTTGATTTTTTTTCTCCTGTTTAGTAATAAATAAATTATTTAGCCTCTTTTTTGGTTGTGTTTTTTTGTTTAATTAGTGTTTGTGCCAAGTAGAACCGTTGGGAGGACTTGGGGAAAGTCTTGCTGAACTTGCTGTAAAAAACAGAAACTTTAGTGCTCACGAGAACTGATGTCATTTTTATTTGATGAGTGATATTTAGTTAATTATTTTTGCAGACGATTAATAGATAAATTCCTCACGTCCAGCAATTTATTTTAGAATTTTTGGGGTTCCAGATCTCGCGCTAGCCACAGATTACTACAGACTGTTCTGTTTTTGACAGATTCTGTTTTTCGTGTGTTGTTTGCTTATTTTCATGAATCTATGGCTAGTAAAATAGTTTATAATCCATAGAGAAGTTGCAATACAGTAGGTTTAACACCAATATAAATAAAGAATGAGTTCATTACAGTACAATGAAGTGGTCTTTTGTTTTCTTTCGCTAACAGAGCTCACGAGTTTTCTATTTTGAGTTTTGTGTTGTGAATTTTCAAGTTTTGGGTGAATTCTTTTGATGGATCATGGAACAAGGAGTGGCAAGAGCCTAATCTTGGGGATGCCCATGGCACCCCCAAGATAATCCAAGGACACCAAAAATTCAAAGCTTGGGGATGCCCCGGAAGGCATCCCCTCTTTCGTCCACTTCCATCGGTAATTTACTTAGAGCTATATTTTTATTCACCAACATGATACGTGTTTTGCTTGGAGCATCTTCTATTATTTGTGTCTTTGTTTGTTAGTATGCCACAATCATCCTTGCTGTACACACCTTTTGAGAGTGCCATACATGAATTAAAACTTGATAGAATACTCTATGTGCTTCACTTATATCTTTTGAGCTAGATAATTTTGCTCTATGTGCTTCACTTATATATTTTGAGCTAGATAATTTTACTCTATGTGCTTCACTTATATCTTTTGAGCTAGATAATTTTTCTCTATGTGCTTCACTTATATCTTTTGAGCTAGATAATTTTGCTCTATGTGCTTCACTTAGATCTTTTAGAGCACGGTGGTGGATTCGTTTTAAAGAAACCATTGTTCTCTCATGCTTCACTTAAATTAATTTGAGAGTCTCTTAATAGCATGGTAATTTTCCTAATAATAATATGCTTGGTATTCAAGATTTGTGAAACTTTCTTTTTAGTGTGTTGAATACTAAGAAAAGATTGAAGCATGATAATTGTTTTGAGATATGGAGGTGATAATATTAAAGTCATGCTAGTTGAGTAGTTGTGAATTTAAAGAATACTTGTGTTGAAGTTTGTGATTCCCGTAGCATGCACGTATGGTGAACCGTTATGTGATGAAGTCGGAGCATGATTTATTTATTGATTGTCTTCCTTATGAGTGGCGGTCGGGGACGAGCGATGGTCTTTTCCTACCAATCTATCCCCCTAGGAGCATGCGCGTAATACTTTGCTTTGATAACTTCTAAATTTTTGCAATAAGTATATGAGTTCTTTATGACTAATGTTGAGTCCATGGATTATACGCACTCTCACCCTTCCACCTTTGCTAGCCTCTCTCATACCGCGCAACTTTCGCCGGTATCATACACCTACCATATACCTTCCTCAGAACAGCCACCATATCTACCTATTATGGCATTTCCATAGCCATTCCGAGATATATTGCCATGCAACTTTCCACCATCTAGTTCATCATGACACATCCATCATTGTCATATTGCTTAGCATGATCATGTAGTTGACATAGTATTTGTGGCAAAGCCACTATTCATAATTCTTTCATACTTGTCACTCGCGATTCATTGCATATCCGGGTACACCGCCGGAGGCATTAATATAGAGTCATACTTTGTTTTAGTATCGAGTTGTAATCATCGAGTTGTATATAGAGTCATAATTATTTCATACTTGTCACTCGTGATTCATTGCATATCCGGGTACACCGCCAGAGGCATTCATATATACTTGTCACTCTATACCAAAAACCAAATTCCACCGTCGCAACTTTCTGTATCCACGAGATCCCATCTTGGGGCCTGTTTTGGAGCTCCGCCGGAAGAGGGCCGTCGTCACGGAGGGCTTCTACATCATCCTAGCCCCTCCGATGAAGTGTGAGTAGTTTACCTCAGACCTTCGGGTCCATAGTTAGTAGCTAGATGGCTTCTTCTCTCTCTTTGAATCTCAATACAAAGTTCTCCCCCTCTCTTGTGGAGATCTATTCGATGTAATCTTCTTTTTGCGGTGTGTTTGTTGAGACCGATGAATTGTGGGTTTATGATCAAGTCTATCTATGAATAATATTTGAATCTTCTCTGAATTCTTTTATGCATGATTGGTTATCTTTGCAAGTCTCTTCGAATTATCCGTTCGATTTGGCCATCTAGATTGGTAGTTCTTGCCATGGGAGAAGTGCTTAGCTTTGGGTTCGATCTTGCGGTGTCCTTACCCAGTGACAGAAGGGGCAGCAAGGCACATATTGTATCGTTGCCATTGAGGATAACAAGATGGGGTTTATTTCATATTGCATGAATTTATCTCTCTACATCATGTCATCTTGCTTAA
>NW_024111802.1:0-24448 GCF_003073215.2 Triticum urartu | reverse complement strand
CACAGGAGATAATAACACTCCGGATAGCACCGAAGACAACAACAATCCCCTCCAGCAAGATTTAGAGCAGGAGGATGAAGGAGCCAGCTGGTAGAGAGGAGGAGGATGACAATTACATGCCCCCCTCTGAAGACGAGGCATGCCTCGGCGACGATGAATTCGCCGTACTAGAGGATCCCGTCGAACAAGAGCACTTCAAGCGCAGGCTTATGGCCACGACAAATAGCCTGAAGAAAAAGTAGCAGCAGCTTCAAGCTGATCAAGACCTGCTAGCTGAAATATGGATTGAAGTCCTCGCGGCCGAGGAATATAAACTCGACCATCCCTCCAAGAGTTACCCAAGGCGCAGGTTACTACCCCGACTAGAGGAAGAAGCGTATGATACGGCTGATCGGCCACCTCCGTGGCCGCGATAGAGAGGCATTCCAGCCAAAAGCTCAGCCTCCACCCCAACGCCATCCAAATAAAAAGGCATGGGGAGATACGCCAGACCCTGCGAGACATATTGGAGGACAAAGCAAAGCATTCAAGATCGATCTACGGATCACGAGGGCGCACCACTCTACGAGACGGTAAACGTCACGCCGGATACAGTAAAAGCAAATCCGGCCGGGCCGAACACAGCGGGCAGGACCCATACGAGCTGCGTCGCGATATAGCCCAATACAGAGGCGCTGCACACCCCTTATGCTTCACAGACGAAGTAATGGAACATCAATTCAGAAGGTTTCAAACCTGTAAACATTGAATCATACGACGGCACAACAGATCCCGCAGTATGGATTGAGGACTTCCTCCTCCACATCCACATGGCCCGCGGTGATGACTTACATCCATCAAATACCTCCCACTAAAGCTCAAAGGACCAGCGCGGCATTGGCTTAATAGCTTGCCAGCGGACTCCATTAGCTGTTGGGAAGATCTGGAAGCCGCATTCCTCGACAACTTTCAGGGCACTTATGTGCGACCACCAGACGCCGATGACTTGAGCCACATAATTCAGCAGCCAGAAGAGTCGGCCAGGCAATTCTGGACTCGGTTCCTTACAAAGAAAAATCAAATCGTAGACTGTCCGGATGCGGAGGCCTTAGCGGCTTTCAAGCACAACATCCGAGACGAGTGGCTAGCCCGGCACCTTGGTCAGGAAAAGCCGAAATCTATGGCAGCTCTCACGACGCTCATGACCCGCTTTTGTGCGGGAGAAGACAGCTGGTTGGCTCGCAGTAAGTAACAACATATCAAAGAACCATGGTACCTCAGATACCAAGGACGGCAATAGCAGGTCACGTCGCAACAAGCATAAGCGCCGCATTAACGGCGAAAGTACTGAGGATACGGCAGTCAATGCCGGATTCAAAGGCTCTAAACCCGGTCAGCGGAAAAAGCCATTCAAACAAAGTACGCCGGGTCCGTCCAGCTTGGACCGTATACTCGATCGCTCGTGTCAAATACACGGCACCCCAGACAAGCCAGCCAATCACACCAACAGGGATTGTTGGGTGTTCAAGCAGGCCGACAAGTTAATTGCCGAAAACAAGGACAAGGGGCCGCATAGCGATGACGAGGAGAACCCCGGCAGCCGCACACTGGAGGACAGAAGAGGTTTCCCCCGCAAGTGCGGACGGTGAACATGATATACGCAACCCACATCCCCAAGAGGGAGCGGAAGCGTGCGCTCAGGGACGTATATGCGTTGGAGCCAGTCGCCCCAAAGTTCAACCCTTGGTCCTCCTGTCCGATCACCTTCGATCGCAGGGTACCACCCCATCCGTCACGACGGATTCGCCGCACTGGTCTTAGACCCAATCATCGATGGATTTCACCTCACTCGAGTCCTTATGGACGGCGGCAGCAGCCTGAACCTGCTTTATCAGGACACAATGCGCAAAATGGGTATAGACCCCTCAAGGATCAAACCCACAAAGACGACCTTTAAAGGCGTCATTCCAGGCGTAGAGGCCCACTGCACAGGCTCAATTACACTGGAAGTGGTCTTCGGATCCCCGGATAACTTCCGAAGCGAAGAGTTAATCTTCGATATAGTCCCGTTCCGCAGTGGTTACCACGCGCTGCTCGGACGAACCACATTCGCTAGATTCAATGCGGTGCCACATTATGCATACCTCAAGCTCAAAGATGCCAGGACCCCGCGGAGTTATTACAGTCAACGGAAACACATAGCACTCTCTCCAAACAGAGGAGCACACAGCTGCCCTTGCAGCAGAAGCGCAAAGCAGCCTCTCATGGCAATCTACCAGTTCGGCGTTTCAAAGCCCGGACACCTTCAAGCGCGCTCGGGGCAATCGGCAAACAGACCGCCTGGCGCGATCTGAGCTCGCGTAGCAATACAGCAGCCACCCCAATCCCAGCCCAACGGCGTTGTTCATGTCGCGCGTACATAATTATGCATTAAAAATACCATGGGCACAGGTGGGGAGGGGGGGGGGCACAACCACAGCACGCCCCAAAACGCGGCCTAAATCGCACCAGGGGCTTCCCGTTTGGTTATTTTTCTTTTGCTTTCAGGACTTCAATCTCTGGAAACACTGTCTGGCAACTCTATTGCCGAACACATGATATGGCAACCAAGGAGGCCGACAACTACGGAATTCCCAGGTGGATTGCAGATTTCATATAATTCCTCATCTTGCCCTTGGAAGGGACATAGTCCTACTCTTTTGCTTATTACACTATCTGTATAACTCTGCTTTAATGCAATTCTTTAATATAAAATGCATGACATTACGACTATTATCGCATTTTTGTTATATGTATACATATCTATGTGTTCATTAATGACGCCTAGCAACCATACACTCTGGTACGGCCAATGCACCAGGGGCTTACGTACTCACAATATGGTGTGAAAAGTCCGAACACTTTCACAAGTGCGGCGCCCCGAACTTATATCATTATATGCATCAGCTCCGAATCATGTCTTTTGGTCAAATGTTGGGTTTTTGCCCTGCTCCTATGTTTTGGTACCTTACGTTCCGCTCTATCGGCTAAGGTAGCGCTAGGGAGAACTACTGCGATGTGCCCCGGTTCTGCCGGGCCCGAGCACCTCAAGATAAGAATAAACTGATATCCAATGATAAGTCGAGAGAACTGGTCGGCTGTTCGGCGAGGTTTTTTCGAGTCCCCTAAAGACTTATGCGCTGCTTAGGGCGAAGGGCGGCTCCATCCGGTCCTACAGGGCATGTATCGCGCCCCCTAATTCGGCCTTTCCAAATACCAGGGGCTTCGCCGAAATTTAAAATTATAGAATTCTATGGCTAAGTGAGAGTGATAAAGCATTATTAGTCCGGTTGCCTTGTTCGTTGTGCTGAGCACCTCCCTCGAAGGACCCAAACATGGGAACAAGAGTGCTCAGGTTTATCCCGAACACCCCAGCACTCGTGGCATGGGGGCAGAAGCCGAGGACTAGCCATCTCTCAGATTGGATAAACAGCCAAACAGAAGGTAATATTTTAAATTCACACAAGCGTTGCATAGCGCATATGAAACAAGTTTTCATCACACAGGATAAAACGAGCAAGTCTCATTCAAATATTACATTTTGTGAACACTCATCCGCGATAAGACGGGCGCCCGGCAGAACACCCTCGTAGTACATCTCGGGGTGGCGGTGCTCCTTGCCCTCCGGCGGCCCCTCCTTGATAAGCTTCACGGCGTCTAGCTTGACCCACTGCGTTTTCACACGGGCGAAGGCCCGGCGTGCACCTTCAATGCAGACGGATCGCTTGACGACCTCCAGCCGTGGGCAGGCATCCACAAGCCGCCTCACCAGGCCACAAATCGGACTATGAATCCCTTCATGGCCTGATCGGCCGCCTTATGTAGCTCGGCCATCTGCTTCAGCTGGTCGCTCATTGGCACCGGATGTTCGGCCTCAGCATACTGAGACCAGAACAGCTTCTCCGTCGAGCTCCCGTCCCCGGCCTGGTAGAATTGTGCGGCATCGGACACACTGCGGGCAAATCTGCGAATGCTCCTGAAGAGCTCCGGATTCGGGTAAGTAATCGGTAATTCACTTTTACATGCTTGCTTTGCATATAGAAAGCCTTACCCGCCGCTATCTTCTTCATCGCGTCGATCTCCTGAAGGGCCTTCTGGGCCTCGGCCTTGGCACTCTTCGCGCTCTCACGGGCCGCGGCAAGCTCAGACTCTCGCGTCTTCAAGTCAAGCTCCAACGCCTCGTGCTTCGTCACGAGAGCCTGGAGCTCTTGCTGCACCTCGCCCACCCGAGCCTCGTGCCTCTCTCGCTCGGTGCGCTCCTGGGCCGCCTTCTCTTCGGCCTGGGACAAACTTGCTTCAGGGTCGCCACCTCGGTCGTGGCCCCTGGCAAACATACAATGATCCTGTCATTTAGCAATCGCGTCCTTTTTCTCATCTATAGACGGGGTATTACTTACCCTTGTTCTCCTCGAGCTGCCTCTTAGCAAGGCCGAGCTCTTTCTGGACCCCTCGAGGGCCTCCTTCAGTACAGGCGACCTCCGCAGTTAGTGCGGCGGACGCCAGCAGCGAACCCTGCATATGCATATTAACATACTTATATTAGACTCCTGCGATATTATTTGATCCTCTGTTCGGCTTTTCTTTGTGAACACCGAACAAAGCATCAGGGGCTACTGTCTATGCAGTAATATTTCTACTACATTTTAAAACACTTACCTCGAAGCTCTTGGCGGACTGAACCTTCTGGATCACCGCACTCATGATAGTGTGGTGCTCCTCCTTGATTGAAGCGCTTCGAAGCGCTTCCAACATAGTGTCCGGCACCTCTGGATGGACAGAGGTCACTGGCACAGGCGTCTCACCCTCCTTAGAAGGGGACCGCCTGCCCGAGCTCGGATCCGTTGGAGGGTCCGGCGCGGTGTTCGGCTGAGGGCCGAACTCGGAGCTCGACGTAGGGTTTTACCTCAATCAAGAGGGCCCGAACCTGGGTAAAACTTCATGTCTCTTGCCTCCTGTTACCATCTGGCCTACACGCACAGTTCGGGACCCCCTACCCGAGATCCGCCGGTTTTGACACCGACAGCGGCCCAAAGCATCAGCGGAGAACAATCATATATTTAGACAAATAACTAATTTATCGGAAGATATGTGGCGTGGTAAACTGGTAATACACCACTTTTTATTTATATCAGTAGCCACTATAATATATTACTTCCGTCGCAAAATTCTTGTATTAGATTTATCTTGATATAGATGTATCTAACACTCAAACGTGTCTAGATACAACTGCACCTAGACAAATCAAAGACGAATGATGTACTGTGTCACTCTAGAACCACACCTGTAAACTATCGTATCGCCTCTCTCTGGCGACACGAGGGGGCGACACCTTCCCACCCCCTCCTCTCCCTGACCAGCTGTCGCATGAGGAGCCCCCCGACGAAGCCCGGTCAGGCTCCACGGAGGGTACCGACGGGGCATCTCTGTGGGACGTGCCTGTGTCGATCTGGCGCGATCGTGTGGATGTGTTGGATCTGTCCACGGCGACGCGTGTTAGCCTCGGTGTCGGTGTCAAAACCGGCAGGATCTCGGGTAGGGGGTCCCGAACTGTGCGTCTAAGGCGGATGGTAACAGGAGGCAGGGGACACGATGTTTACCCAGGTTCGGGCCCTCTTGATGGAGGTAAAACCCTACGTCCTGCTTGATTTATTCTTGATGATATGAGTATTACAAGAGTTGATCTACCACGAGATCGGAGAGGCTAAACCCTAGAAGCTAGCCTATGGTATGATTGTATGTTGTCCTACGGACTAAAACCCTCTCGTTATATAGACACCGGAGGGGGCTAGGGTTACACAAGGTCGGTTACAAAGGAGGAGATATACATATCCGTATTGCCTAGCTTGCCTTCCACGCCAAGTAGAGTCCCATCCGGACACGAGACGAAGTCTTCAATCTTGTATCTTCATAGTCCAACAGTCCGGCCAAAGGATATAGTCCGGCTGTCCGGAGACCCCCTAATCCAGGACTCCCTCAGTAGCCCCTGAACCAGGCTTCAATGACGATGAGTCTGGCGCGCAGTATTGTCTTCGACATTGCAAGGCGGGTTCCTCCTCCGAATACATCACAGAAGAATTTGAATACAAGGATAGTGTCCGACCCTGCAAAATAAGTTCCACATACCACCGTAGAGAGAATAATATTTCCACAAATCTAATCTGCTGACACGTTTTGGCAACATGAGATTATGCCATGGCCCGGTAATTATTCGAACCGTTTCCTTTAACTAGCCCCGCACACAACGCGAGGCAGTTTCTTGACACGTCTTGTCAAAGCAGAGATCGTGTTCCCCTTATTACGGGATTCTCATCAATACGGGCGTGGGTAACCCAAACGCGCCATCGATTACAGTGCTTGGGGGATAAGCGAGTTTTACCAAGCTAGTGGGGGCGCATTGTTTCGGCCGCCCTTATAAAGGGACAAGGTTTAACCTTTTTCTACCCACGCCTTCTTCCTCCTTGCTCATCCACTCTTGCGCACTCGAGCTCCAACGCCCAAGCCCACATCCTTCCCCTCAACCTTCTCCAATCATGTCCGGAGCGGGAGGCAAATGGATGGCTTCCTCCGTTACGGAGGGACACATCAAGAAGCTGCGCGGAGCCGGATACTTGGCCGCGAATATCGCGCATCGGCTGCCGCTGCGGGGCAGATCGTTCCTACCCCTGAACCTCATGAGGGTAGTTTTCCTCCACCACTTCCTCCGCGGACTGGGGTTTCCCCTCCATCCATTCGTCCGCGGTCTCATGTTCTACTACGGGCTGGACTTCCATGATCTGGCCCCGAACTTCATCCTCAACATTTCGGCGTTCATCGTCGTGTGTGAGGCTTTCCTCCGCATCCGGCCCCACTTCGGCCTGTGGTTAAAGACCTTCAATATCAAGCCGAAGGTGGTGGGAGGCCAACAAGCGGAATGCGGCGGAGCCATGGTGGGCAAGATGCCCAATGTTACATGGCTTGAAGGCTCCTTCGTGGAGACCATAAAGGGGTGGCAATCGGCGTGGTTCTACATCACCGAGCCGCGACACCAACTGGGTGGCCCCCGAGTTTCGATCCGGAATCCCCACGCGGCTCACCTCCTGGAAAGAGAAGGGCCTATGTCCTGGGGTTCATCGGTGGAGCTGGACGGACTCCAGAAATGTATCCGAACATGGCAAGCAAGAAGCTCAAGCTTGTCAACATAGTCCAGGTCATGCTCTCCGCCGGATCCTCCCGTGTCAACAACGGATTCAACTTGTGGGAGTTCGACCCGGCCCAGCACCAGACTCTGAGCGAGCTCTTCGACACGATGCACAAGGACGTCTGGAAGGTGCTGTTCAAGGGTGCAGAGGCTCGCGCTTCGGTGAGTTCTACATCGGAGGATATTTATTTCCCCTAGCTTAACCATGTGCGGGGTCTGATCTCCATGCCTTTGACAGGACTGGGTGGAGACGTCGGGGCAGATTAACTGTCCGGCCCCTCTGCCCGAAGACACTGCGGACGCTCTCCTGACGGAGATGCTGACTCCGGCTCCTTACAAGGTGCCGGAGAAGACCAAGAAGGCCAAGGGAACCCGAAAGAGCTCCCGACGCCAGGTGTTATCGGACTCATCGTCGATAACTCCGCGACGCACTCCTCCCTCGAAGACGAGGATGAAGATGAAGATGTTCCCCCTCCAGTCGGGGGAGATAAGAAAAGCAAGGCCGCCCCTACTGGGGGGCGAAGGGTCCAAGAAGGGAAAGACTCTCCTTCCGGACTACTCCACCACCGCCGCCGAAGGCGAAGATGAGTGGCTGCTCAAGGACAAGCCCCTGGCGAAGTCGTAAGTATTCGGATACCAGAGTAACTCATAGCATTCCTTCGTCGCACTACTTCTCCTAACGCCGAATTATGATTGTGCAGACCGCCCCGAACCCGTATCGATGTATCCTCGTCGAACGGCTCCCTGGGCTCGTCGGATATGGATAGTGATCCACTTCCGACCGCCACCTCCCCTTGCCCTACGGACAACGCCGAGGTGTTGTCTCAAGAGGCACTAGGTCGAGGGGAGACAGTCCCGGAGGCGCCTCAAAGAGACCTTCCGGACACCGGGAGCACGGGGAGCAAAGCCCCCGAGGGCTCCGAGTTCGGCCCTCAGCCGAACACCGCGCCGGAACCTCCAGTGGTTCCGGACTCGGGCAGGCGGCCTCCTTCCAAGAGGGGCAAGACGCCTGTGCCGGTGACCTCTGCCCATCCAGAGGCACCGGACAATCTGCTGGGAGCGCTTCGCAGCGCTTCCATTGACGAAGAGCACCGCACTATTATGAGTGCGGTGGTCCAGAAGGTTCAGTCCGCCAAGAGCGGACTGACTGAAGCCTGTGCCAGCCTTCTAACAGGCTTTGAGGTAAGTTTTTGAAATATAGGAGAAATATTACCGCATAGACAGTAGCCCCTGATGCTCTGTTCGGTGTTCACAAAGAAAAGCCGAACAGAGGATCAAACAATATCGCAGGAGTCTAATATAAGTATGTCTATATGCGTATGCAGGCTTCACTGCTGGCCTCTGCCGCACTGACTGCGGAGGTCGCCGCACTGAAGCAGGACCTTAAAGGGTCCAAGGACGAGCTCGGCCTTGCCAAGAGGCAGCTCGAGGAGAACAAAGGTAAGTAGTACCTAGTCTATGGATATGTATAAAAAGAATGCGATTGCAAAATGACAGGATCATCGTAAATTTGCCAGGGGCCACGACCGAGGTGGCGACCCTGAAGCAAGCGCTATCCGAGGCCGAAAACAAAGCGGCCAAGGAGCGCACCGAGCGGGAAAGGCATGAGGCACGGGTGGGCGAGGTGCAGCAAGAGCTCCACGCTCTCGTGACGAAGCACGAGGCGTTGGAGCTTGACTTGAAGACGCGAGAGTCTGAGCTTGCCGCGGCCCTCGAGAGCGCAAAGAGTGCCAAGGCCGAAGCCCAAAAGGCCCTCCAGGAGATTGACGCGATGAAGAAAATAGCGGCGGGTAAGGCATTCTATATGCAAAGCAAGCATGTGAAAGTAAATTACCTATTACTTACCCGAATCCGGAGCTCTCCAGGAGCATTCGCAGATTTGCCCCGCAGCGTGTGGATGCCGCACAGTTTTACCAGGCCGAGGAGGGAAGCT
Organism: Triticum urartu; assembly: GCF_003073215.2. NCBI lineage: Eukaryota > Viridiplantae > Streptophyta > Magnoliopsida > Poales > Poaceae > Triticum > Triticum urartu. The sequence goes on along the minus strand of NW_024111802.1, from coordinate 15,320 downwards.
CAACGGAGAAGCTGTTCTGGTCTCAGTATACTGGGACCGAACACCCGGTGCCTCTGAGCGACCAGCTAAAGCAGCTGGTCGAGCTACACAAGGCGGCCGAACAGGCCATGAAGGGCTTTATAGTCCGGCTCCTGGCGAAAAGCTACTTCGGCCTGGTGAGGCGGCTTGTGGATGCCTGCCCACGGCTGGAAGTCGTCAAGCGGTCCGTCTGCATCGAAGGTGCACGCCGGGCTTTCGCCCGTGTGAAGGTGCAATGGGCCAAGCTAGACGCCGTGAAGCTGATCAAGGAAGGGCCGCCGGAGGGCAAGGAGCATCGCCACCGAGATGTACTATGAGGGTGTCCTGAAGGGTGCCCGTCTCGTAGCGGACGAGTGTACCAAAGATACAATATTTGAGTAAACCGCTCGTGTAATCCTGTATTCATGAAAACTTGTTCATATGCGCTATGCAACGCTTGTTTGAATTTAAAATATTACCTTCTGTTCGGCTGTTTATCAAATCTGAGAGATGGCTAGTCGTCGGCTTCTGCCCCCATGCCACGAGTGCTGGGGTGTTCGGGATAAACCTGAGCACTCTTGTTCCCATTTTTGGGTCCTTCGAGGGAGGTGCTCAGCACAACGAACAAGGCAATCGGACTATAATGCGTTATCACTCTCACTTAGCCATAGAATTCTATAATTTTAAATTTCGGCGAAGCCCCTAGTGTTCGGAAGGCCGAACTCGGGGCGATACACGCCTTAAGCCGGACAGGGCCGACTCCTCGCTCTAAGCGGCATAAGTCTTTAAGGACTCGAAAACCTCTCGAACAGCGACCAGTCTCTCGCCTTATCATGACAGTCAGTTTTAGCTTTCTCTACTGAGGTGCTTAGCCCAGCAGAACCGGGGCACAATCGCAGTAGTTCTCCCAGTGCTACCTTAGCCGATATAGCGGAACGTAAGGTACCAAAACATGGGAGCCGGGCAAACCCAACTATTGACCCAAGACATGATTCAGCTGATGCATATAATGCTATAAGTTCGGGGTGCCGCACTGTTGAAAGTGTCCGGACTTCTCACGCTGTATTGTGGGGGTATGTGAGGGAGTCCTGGATTAGGGGGTGTTCGGATAGCCGAACTATACCTTCAGCCGGACTCCTGGACTATGAAGATACAAGATTGAAGACTCCGTCCCGTGTCCGGAAGGGACTTTCCTTGGCGTGGAAGGCAAGCTTGGCGATACGGATGTTAGATCTCCTACCATTGTAACCGACTCTATGTAACCCTAACCCTCTCCGGTGTCTATATAAACCGGAGGGTTTTAGTCCGTAGGACAACATACACATCAACAATCATACCATAGGCTAGCTTCTAGGGTTTAGCCTCTCTGATCTCGTGGTAGATCTACTCTTGTACTACCCATATCATCAATATTAATCAAGCAGGACGTGTAGGGTTTTACCTCCATCGAGAGGGCCCGAACCTGGGTAAAACTTCGTGTCCCTTGCCTCCTGTTACCATCCGGCCTAGACGCACAGTTCGGGACCCCCTACCCGAGATCCGCCGGTTTTGACACCGACATTGGTGCTTTCATTGAGAGTTCCTCTGTGTCGCCGTCAGGCTTGATGGCTCCTACGATCATCAATAGCGATGCAGTCCAGGGTGAGACCTTCCTCCCCGGACAGATCTTCGTCTTCGGCGGCTTCGCACTGCGGGCCAATTCACTTGGCCATCTGGAGCAGATCGAAAGCTATGCCCCTGGCCGTCAGGTCAGATTTGGAAGTTTAAACTACACGGCTGACATCCGCGGGGACTTGATCCTCGGCGGATTCGAGCCACTGCCGAGCGCGCCGCACTGTCACGACGAGCATGATCTAGCTCTGCCGCCGAACAGTGCCCTGGAGGCCGCACCCGCATCGGCTTCGACCCTTAATTCGGAGCCAACTGCGCCGATCGAGGATGGGTGGTTGGACGCCGCCTCGGGGCTGCGATCCCAACGGCGATCGAGCCGAACACCAGCCCCGCACTCCGCGAGACTCATGACTCCAAGGAGCCGGACCCTTTCCGGACTCCGAACCCTCCGCGCCCCTGCCGATCGAATCCGATTGGGCGCCGATCATGGAGTTTACTGCCGCGGACATCTTTCAGCACTCGCCTTTTTGGCGATATTCTGAAGACACTGAAGTCTCTCTCTTTATCAGGAGAGCCCTGGCCGGACTGTCAGCAAGGTTGGGATTCGGACGATGAAGAAATTCAAAGCCCACCCACCACCCACTTTGTAGCCACTGTCGACGATTTAACCGACATGCTCGACTTCGACTCCGAAGACATCGACGGTATGGACGCCGATGAAGGAGACGATGAAGAACCAGCGCCTATTGGGCCCTGGAACGCCACCTCGTCATATGACGTATACATGGTGGACGCACCAAAAGATGACGACGAGGAGCGGAAGGACGCACCGAAGGCTTGTTCCCTCGAAAAGCAGTCAAAGCGGCGACGCAAGCGCCGCCCCAAATCCCGCCTCGACAGAAATAGCGATCACACAGACCCAGCTGGAGCAGGGCGAACCGCTGCCGGACAACGGCAATCCGGATAATCAAACCGAACAAACAAATCCTATCAAGGATAATGGTCCGGACGACATAACGCCGGACAGACACCCGGAGCAGCAGACTGCCCGTAAAAGGCTTGTTGCCACCGCGAGGAGTCTGAAAAAACAGAAGCAAAGGCTCAAGGCTGCGCAAGACACACTCCACATTAGATGGAGCAAAATACTCAACACAGCAGCGAGGTACGGCGACAATCGCCCCTCCAAGAGCTACCCAAAGCGGAAGCTGCTACCCGAATTCGATGAGGAGGCCGCAGACCCCCCACAACCAAATATCAAAGCAGCCACCTGGTCGGATAGACGACCCCTCTACCAACACAGAGCGGCATACAACGCCGCTCACAATACAACACGACCCATGCGAGGGCTCGCACCCAAAGGACGGCGCAACAAGATCCATCTATGGACCACGCAAGCGCGCCCCAGCATACAATGCAACACAACAAACATCCGAACAACGCGGTACACCCAGCTACAGGGGTGCCGCACACCCCCTATGTTTCACCGATGAGGTGCTGGACCATGAATTTCCAGAGGGATTCAAACCCGTAAACATAGAGGCATACGACGGAACAACAGACCCTGGGGTTGGATGGAGGACTACAATCCTTCATATCCATATGGCTCGAGGAGATGATCTCCACAGATCAAATCTTACCCCTCAAGCTCAAAGGGCCAGCTCGTCACTGGCTCAAAGGCCTCCCCGAAAGCTCCATTGGAAGTTGGGAAGAGCTCGAAGACGCCTTTCGGGCAAATTTTCAAGGGACTTATGTCCGACCTCCGGATGCGGATGATTGAGTCATATAACTCAGCAGCCCGGAGAGTCAGCCCGAAAGCTTTGGAATAGGTTTCTTACTAAAAAGAACCAGATTGTCGACTGTCCGGACGCCGAAGCCTTAGGCAGCTTTTCAAGCATAGCGTCCGTGACGAATGGCTCGCCAGACACCTCGGCCAAAATAAGCCGAGAACGATGGCTGCATTAACAAGCCTCATGACCCGCTTTTGCGCGGGTGAGGACAGCTGGCTAGCCAGATGCAGCACCAGCGACCCCAGTACATCTGAAGTTAGAGATGGAAACGGGAAATCACGGTGCAACAGCAATAACAAACGCCGGAATAAAGAAGAGAGCACGAAGGGCACGACAGTAAATGCCGGATTCAAAAGCTCTCGGCCAGGTCAAAAGCCGCCCCCTAAAGGCACCAGGGATGAACTGTCCAGCCTCAACAAAATTCTGGACCAAGTATGTCAGATCCATAGTACCCCTGGTAAACCTGCTAATCATACCCACAGAGAATGTTGGGTCTTCAAGCAGTCCGGCAAGCTCAACGCCGTACACAAGGGGGAGGATACACCAAGTGAAGACGAGGACGAGCCCCCAAGCAAGACACGGGGGAACAAAAGAAATTCCCACCAGAAGTCAAAACAGTAAACGTACTACACATGATCAAGGGAAAAAACAATGCGGCACCCCCAGGAAAATATACCCAAGTGCCTGTCACCTCGAAGTCCTGCCAATGGTCGTCTCAACCGATCACTTTCGACCATCGTGATTACTCAGCAAGTATCCGACACGCAGGATGGGCTGCCTTGGTATTAGACCCAGTAATTGGCGGATATCACTTCACACGAGTCTTGATGGACGGCAGCAGCTAAACCTAATATATCAGGATACAATCCGCGGGATGGGGTTAGACCCAACACAAATTCGCCATAGCAATACTACCTTTAAAGGAGTAACGCCAGGCCCAGGGGCTCGTTGTACGGGCTCCCTCCTACTACAAGTTATATTCGGCTCCCCCGATAACTTCCGTCGCGAGCATTTAACTTTCCACATCGCTCCGTTTCAAAGTGGCTATCAAGCACTGCTCGGACGCGAAGCTTTCGCTCGCTTTAATGCAATACCACACTACGCCTCCCTCACACTCAAGATGCCCGGTCCACGTGGCATCATTACAGTGCACGGAGATATCAAGCGATCTCTGCGCGCCGAAGAGAGTGAGGCTGCCTTGGCAGCCGAACATTAAAGAGTCCGGACCAGCGATCGAGTCCGGCGCTGCTATTTACACCGAATAAGTGATCACACCCCTATTCTCAATACAAGGGGCTCAACGCGCGCAGACAAGTGGCAATTTCTTATCATCTTCAATTATACATGGTTTCTTTAAAAACTATCTTTTTGCACGACAACTCTTTCACTTAACTTCCTCTCTTTTACAGACGATCATCGTGCTACACCCGTCCAGGATACGGCACAACGGAGACACAGCGCAGACGTGCAGCAGGGACCCGCTCCAAGGATTCTTTTTAGATTAAGACCCTGCGTAAACCTTTTTTACTGTCTCTTGTTGATACATATCCACCGTTGAGAAGGATGCTGACGTCTTGGCATGTGGCCACGCCAGAACAATGCACGTACCTGGACACAAGGGGCTTCTTACAAAGGCCATTATTTAGGCCCGTTATACCACAAAGACCGAATACCTTAGGGAGTGTTCGGCGTCGCGAGTTTGGCCCTATATGCATCAGCTCCGAATCATTGTCTTTGGTCAAATGTTGGGTTTGCCCGGCTCCTGTGTTTTGGTGCCTTACGTTCCGCTTTACCGGCTAAGGTAGCACAGGAGAACTACTGCGATTGTGCTGGTTCATCCGGACGAGCACCTCAGTAGAGAAAGCCGAAAACTGACTGTCATGATATAGCGTGAGACTGGTCAACCACTCGATGACCTGGAATGTTAGAATTCCTCCGCCTTAACGAAGGGCCGTTTCAGGCATATACGCACCCCGAGATCGGGAGAGTGCGGAGCCACCAGGGGCTATCTAGTAGCCCCACTGTCAAACTCCTATGGCTAAGTGAAAGTGTAAAGCATTATAGTCCGGTTGCCTCGCTTCGCTCCGCTATCACCTCCTTAATAGGACCAAGACGTTGGGTTAAGTGTGAACAGCGTGTTTTTGCGAGCACCTCCGCATTATATGCGTGGGGGTTGAAGCCGACGGCTGCAATCTTTCAGGTTATACACATGTATACATAAACGGCCGCCCAGGAGGCATCATATTACTTTCAGGCAAAAGTATAAAAATAGCCTTATAAAAATTTATAAAAGCATTTCGCTTACAATGAGATTACATATCACTCAAACATAATATTTTTTGAGCACTGGGTCTCTACAAACGGGCACCCTCAAGAACTTCTTCAAAGTAGTGCTCAGCACTTTCGACCTATGGCCGAATCCCGCGCTGCAACATTGGTAGCATCCATCTCCGCCCAGTATGCCTTAACACGGGCAAAGGCCATCCGTGCGCCCTCTATGCACGCCGACCTCTTCATCGCATCAATGCGCGGCATCACATCAAGTAACTGCTGCACCAAGCTGAAATAGCTGTTCGGTTTTGACCCTTCCGGCCAACTGATCCACAACAGACCTCATGGAGAGTCCGGACAACCTATTTAGTTCGGCCCATTCGGCTAATTGGTCAGTCAATGAAAGTGGACGCTCGGGAGTATGGAATTGTCTCCAAAACAGCTGGTCTACTCCACGGTCCGTCTGACCCTGGAAGTACTTGGCCGCATCGGCAGCGCTCGCCGCCAAATCCATATACACATCCTCCGAGCTCCACAGCCGATCCAGGGGCATACCGTGGATCTCCGAACTTCCTCCACAACATAAAGGATTTCCCAGCTACAATATCCTCGGCTTCCCGCAGCTCCTCCTTCTTTGCCCTCATAGCAGAGCGGAGGTCCTTTCGTCGCAGCAGCCTTCTCAAGGTCCGATGCCTTCGCTTGGTTTTCCTTTTCAAGAACCCGGCAACGGTCGGCGGCGGCTTTTAATTCTATGGCCATCTTGGCCATCTTGTCTCGGCTCTCGCCATGTGCGGCCTTCTCGGCTTGCAACTCTTCGGCCGCCTTCAAAGCAGCCGCATTACCCAACCTCGCTTGTTCCTTGGCTCGGGCAAGTTCTGCCCGCAAGGCTTCAACAGTGGCAGCTCCATCTGCAGTCACAACATATTAAAGATACTGGCATCATGCTACTCTTCCTATGTGTCACCAGATAATGACACTTACCCTGTGCCTCGTCAAGCCTTTTGTTAACAAGCTCGATGTCGGCGTCTGCCGCATCCAACTGCCGTTTCTAAATGGGCAAAGTCGCTAGTCCGGCTAGCCACCGGAGCTTCCATCACCTGCACATAGAGGCAGTATGGTTATTACCTGGGAATATGATCCTCTGTTCGTCGTCGTTTCCGACGACAACCAGAGTCTCAGGGGCTACTATCTACACAGGGCACACCTATGTGCAGGACTATCATACATTATTTTACGTACCTCAAAGCCTGTCAGTAGACTCATAAAAGCTTCATGCAATCCGCTTTCGGCGGACGAGATTCTCTCCATCACCGTATTCATCAGCACACGGTGTTCATCTGAGATGGCCGCTCGCCCCACCAACTCCCTCAGAACATCCGATCCACACTAGACGGTGCCGGACTCTTTTGTCTGCTCTCTTCGGGAGCCGGACACTGGGAGCTTCGGGGGTCGACGGGATTATCTTCTGGCCTCGCCGGACTCGGAGAGGCCCTCCGCGACGACACTTCAGGGTCGCCCGCTTCCGGAGCGGAGGAGTCCGGAGGAGGCGTTTCGCTCTCCATCATCTCTGGAAGAAGATCCCCCGAAGACGAGCTCATTTGAGAGGGGCTAAGGCCCGAACTGCAAAGATACATGCGGTTTATCTTTCAGAAGAAAAGACGACATATCTGTACTATTAAGGTATTTTGGTCACTTACGACTCGGGAGAATTGATCCCCGCGGACTTTGTGCGGCAACAGCGCCCCGCAAGGTGGGACCCTCTGTGGGAGACTTCTTCTCCCGTTTGGAAGCTTCGGCTTCTGAATCCCCGGGCGCAGTCCTTTTCCTCTTCTGGTCGCCTTCCTTCATGGAGACGCTCGCTCCCTCGGCTAGAATGGGCAGCATTGAGGGCCCGCGTCCGCCCGCATTACCCTCCATAGTATTTTCCTTTAAGGGCTCCGGGCAGGGTGTGGTCTGGAGCATCTTTTCCAATACCGGATTTTCCAAACCCTCAGGGAGGGGGGCTGAACACCGAATCAACTTCGCCTTTGTTAGTCAGTCTTGGTCAAAAAGCGAACTCTTAGAAATAACTTCGTAACAAAGGAGAGATAGTATGTTCGGCCGGAAGATGCCTTACCTGTTCGGCGGCGCAGTTGCTACTCAGGCCCGCGTCCTCGGTGATTTCCGGACACTCCACTTGAGGTCCGAAGAATGACTTGTACATGTCCTCGTGCGTCAGGCCGAGGAAATTTTGAATGGCGCGCGGTCCCTCGTGATTAAACTCCCACATGCAAAGAGGCCGGCATTTCCAAGGCTGGACTTGGCGAACCAGCATAACTTGTGCTACCGCAACCAAACTAAAATCTCCATTAAGAGATCTCGAATGCGGCTTTGCAGTATAGGCACGTCCTTGGCTGGACCCCAGCTCAATCTCGCTGATCCATGACATCAGTTGTGGTGGAGGGCCCGAGGCGGAAAACAGGGGGGCCCACTTGGCACTTCTAGGAGCCGTGATGTAGAACCACATGTTGCCACAATTCAGACACCTCTGGAATGGAACCTTTGGGCCATGCAGCTCCCGTCATCTTGCGTATTGAGGCACCTCCACACTGCATGTTGCCCCTCGATCATCTTCGGTTTTACTTCAAAGGTCTTGAGCCATAGGCCAAAGTGAGGGGTAACCCGGAGGAAGGCCTCGCACACAACAATAAATGTCGTGATATGAAGAAAGGAGTCCGGAGCTAGATCATGGAAATCTAGCCCGTAGTAAAACATCAAGCCCCTGACAAAAGGATCCAATGCAAGGCCTAGACCTCGGAGGAAGTGGGAGACGAACACGACGCTCTCGTTGGGTTCGGGGGAGGGACGGCCTGCCCCCGGGGAGGCAGCCGATGCAAAATCTCGGCGGTCAGATATCTGGCCTCCCTCAACTTTTTGATGTCTTCTTCCGTGACGGAGGAAGGCACCCATCGGCCTTGAAGGCTAGATCCGGACATGACTGAAGGTTCGGAGCACCTGACCTGAACTTTGGGCGTTTGAGCTTGAGGGTGGGGAAGGATTCGATTGAGCACGGGAGGAAATATAAAAGGCCCCCCTCTTCCTCGGGGGGGGGGTCCATGCTGCGGGGTGGGGGGGGGGGGGGGGAAGAATAAAAGCCTTGTCCCTTTATAAAGAGGGTGGTATCGCGCTCTCCCGTGTCGTTGGACTTGCCTATGATCTAGAGTCCTGGAAGTGGTTGGGTTACCCACGCCCGTATTGATGAGAATCCTGGAATAAGGGGACACGATCTCTCCTTTAACAAGACGTGCCAAGGAAACCGCCTCGCATAACGCTGAGATGGGACAGTAAAACGGTTCGAATAAAAGCTTGGCCGTGGTGTGATGTCACACTACGGAATACGTCAGCAGATTAGATTTGTGTAAATATTATTCTCTCTATGGCAATATGTGGAAACTTATTTTGCAGAGCCGGACACTATCTTTGTGTTCAAAATCTTCTATGAAGTACTTGGAGGAGGAACCCGCCTTGCAATGCCGAAGACAATCTGCGCGCCGGACTCGTCGTCATTGAAGCCTGGTTCAGGGGCTACTGAGGGAGTCCTAGATTAGGGGGTGTTCGGATAGCCGAACTATACCTTCAGCCGGACTCCTGGACTATGAAGATACAAGATTGAAGACTCCTCCCGTGTCCGGAAGGGACTTTCCTTGGCGTGGAAGGCAAGCTTGGCGATACGGATATGTAGATCTCCTACCATTGTAACCGACTCTGTGTAACCCTACCCCTCCGGTGTCTATATAAACCGGAGGGTTTTAGTCCGTAGGACAACATACACATAACAATCATACCATAGGCTAGCTTCTAGGGTTTAGCCTCTCCGATCTCGTGGTAGATCTACTCTTGTACTACCCATATCATCAATATTAATCAAGCAGGAGTAGGGTTTTACCTCCATCGAGAGGGCCCGGACCTGGGTAAAACTTCGTGTCCCTTGCCTCCTGTTACCATCCGCCTAGACGCACAGTTCGGGACCCCCTACCCGAGATCCGCCGGTTTTGACACCGACAGACCACCGCCCTACTATCCCACCGCTGGCCCATGGCCATATCCCTCTACTCACCCACACCCCTGTTATTCTGCGGCGACGCAGCCTCACACCGCAGCGAACAGTGAACCCTCGTACTCCTCCGCGTGGGCATCCACTGCCGCGTCTTCCCCGGCTCCGCGTCGTCCCCTTCCTAGGCCTCGCCGTCGTCCACCGCCTGGTGCTCTCGCGCGGCGTGGTCAATGTGGTCAAGGACTTCCATCGGAGTATTGTACGTGGAGAGGCTGACAGTGGGTCCACGGCCAGCAAGTTTTTTTGTGATTTGCCAAGTAAGTCGCTTTGTCAGGCCTGTTGGGCTGCAAATCTTTCAAGACGAGGAGAGCTTTCATTCGGCTGGCCGAGAAAATGGCCCATCAGTAATGAGAAATGGGTTGTACATTTTTAAAACACATCAAACCGGCAATTAGTTTAAAATATCTTTTTTCATTTCGAGATTTTAAATTACATTAATTTTTATGCGTGGAGAATTTGTTGGATTTTATATTGATATACATTTATTTTTAAAATCAGTTTGAATGTGAGTCGAAATTTCGGGATTAAAAACAGTTCGGACCGCACCGAAATATGCAAAATTTCGTATAATTTTTTAACCGTTGCCACAATATGGGCTGTAATGCTAACAAAAAGAATATGGGCTCCAAAAAAACCTTAAGAATTAGCAAATGGGCTATAAATTATTAGAAATAATGGCAGATGGGTTGTATGTTGTTTTCCACAGATTTGAGGCTTTCCTAAAAAAGGTTGACGCACAAGCAGTGACTGTTGGATGTCCATCGAACGGCCGTCGTGCTTCTTCAATCTCTGCTCTTCCTGCTCCAGCCGCTCAAACAAGCGCGGCGGGACTGCCTGCTCCCTCCTCCCCGCGGCCGGCTGTGCTGCCGCGCAGGCCTCACCACCCCACCGTACTCCCAGCGCTGGCCTAGCCATTCCTCTACTCACCCACACCTGTTGTTATTCTCCGGCAACGGCAGACGAACCAGTAAACCCTCGTACAGTCGTACTCCCCTCCGTATGGGAAACAACTATCGAGTCTTCCCTGCCTCTGTGTCGTTCCCTTCCTAGGCCTCGCCATCGTCCACCGCCCTGGTGCTCTCAGCGCGGGCCTGGTCAACGTGGTCAACGACCGACATGCATCTGAAGTGGACTGTACGTGGAGAGGCCACAGCTGGGTCCACGGCCGCACACAAGGAAATGCCTCCTTATTACTCAAAATAATGATTCCTCCACCTGACATCAGGGACCCACCGAAAGGGCCTCTGTATTTCGCGAAAAAATGTTACCGCCGCTGACAGCTCGGACCCACCAGCTATATCTTCGCACGCAAGGAAGTGCCTCCTTATTACGCCAAAAAAAATGAATACCCTGCTAGCTGGGACCCAGTATAGTGGCAGGCTGACTTGTGGGCCTACTAAGTTGATGGGGATGGAGGGCTTTGTCAACTTAGTCAATATGCACGATTCTAGCTCCAGTGACCGTACGATGTCCATCCAACGGCCGTAGTGCTTCTTCAACCTCTGGTCTTCTTGCTCCAGCCGCCCAAACCAGCGCCGGTCGTGCCTCGTGCTCCTGCCTCCCGTGGCCGGCTGCGATGCGGCGGAGGCCTCACCGCCCCTACTACTCCCACCGCTGGCCAGGCCATCCCTCTACTCACCCACACCCCCTGTTATTCTGCGGCGACGACAGCCTCACACCGCAGCGAACCAGTGAACCCTCATACTCCTCTACGCGTGGGCATCCACTGCCGCGTCTTCCCGGCTCCGCGTCGTCCCCTTCCTAGGCCTCGCCGTCGTCCACCGCCCTGGTGCTCTCGGCGCGGCATGGTCAACGTGGTCAAGGAATCGTTCTATAGGCGTGGGGCGCTGGCGAGCTGGTCCATGGATACTCTAGAGATCATGGGCGGCACTGATTAGGAGCCTACTCAACCTTTTGCCGAACACACAGTGGAACTCTCAGATGAGCAGATGTCGGTGTCAAAACCGGCGGATCTCGGGTAGGGGGTCCCGAACTGTATGCGTCTAGGCCGGATGGTAACAGGAGGCAAGGGACACGAAGTTTTACCCAGGTTCGGGCCCTCTCGATGGAGGTAAAACCCTACGTCCTGCTTGATTAATATTGATGATATGGGTAGTACAAGAGTAGATCTACCACGAGATCGGAGAGGCTAAACCCTAGAAGCTAGCCTATGGTATGATTGTTGTTTGTATGTTGTCCTACGGACTAAAACCCTCCAGTTTATATAGACACCGGAGAGGGTTAGGGTTACACAAAGTCGGTTACAATGGTAGGAGATCTACATATCCGTATCGCCAAGCTTGCCTTCCACGCCAAGGAAAGTCCCTTCCGGACACGGGACGAAGTCTTCAATCTTGTATCTTCATAGTCCAGGAGTCCGGCTGAAGGTATAGTCCGGCCATCCGGACACCCCCTAATCCAGGACTCCCTCAGTAGCCCCTGAACCAGGCTTCAATGACGACGAGTCCGGCGCGCAGATTGTCTTCGGCATTGCAAGGCGGGTTCCTCCTCCAAGTACTTCATAGAAGATTTTGAACACAAAGATAGTGTCCGGCTCTGCAAAATAAGTTTCCACATATTGCCATAGAGAGAATAATATTTACACAAATCTAATCTGCTGACGTATTCCGTAGTGTGACACACCACGGCCAAGCCTTTATCCGAGTCGTTTCATTATCCCACCTCAGAGCGTCATGCGAGGCGGTTTCCTTGGCACGTCTTGTTAAAGCAGAGATCATGTCCCCTTATTCCGGGATTCTCATCAATACGGGCATGGGTAACCCAACCGCTTCTAGGACTCCTAGATTATAGGCAAGTCCAAACGGACACGGATAGGACGCTTGATATTCACCCTCTTTATAAAGGGACAAGGCTTTTATTCTTCCCTCCCGTGCTCAATCAAATCCTCCCCCCCCCCTCGAGCTCAAACGCCTAAAGTTCAGGTCAGGTGTTCCGAACCTTCAGTCATGTCCGGATCTAGCCTTCAAGGCCGATGGGTGCCTTCCTCCGTCACGGAAGAAGACATCAAAAAGTTGAGGGAGGCCAGATATCTGTGCCGCCGAGAGATTCGGCTTCGTTTCTGTTAGCCTTTTTTACGGGCGCAATTTTTGTAGTTCTGTACACAGTTAATTTGCGTATTTATGTCTTCTCATTCTCATCTCCTGGTGTTGATTACTATACTTGTTCTTTATTGATTTTATCGTCAGTCCTTGCTTTTTCATTGGTTTGCTGGCGATTCTATTTGTTATATTCTATCGAAATCATATGATATGGGCTGATGTAGTCTATGGATTACAGTCGTTCCTGTTTTTATTATTTGAGTTTTTTTCTGTGTATTTTGTGACTGTCCGCGTAACCAATGTTTACTTTCCTGTGCGATTGTGCCGTTCTGTCGAGATTGTTTTGTTTCCTGCCTTGCGTGCTGTCTCTATCCTTCTCTTGATTCTGTTTCACTGCGAATTCTTTTTTTTCTTATTTTTGTAATTGCCTTATTTCTTTGTATCTCGTGGTAGCTGTAGCTTCTAGTAACTTATTATTCCTTATGGTTGTATTCGATTGTTAGTATCTAGTGTGCTTGGTGTGGCTTTTTCGCATCTCGTTCTATTTTGCAGTTGCTTTTGTATGGTCTAGTATCTTATCGTCTTCGCTATCTGATGCTCTGTTTAGTTTCAGTCATGTACATCTTTATGTTTTTTCTTATTTTTTCTGCTTTTAGTCTCAGGGGACAGGCTTTTGCTGCTCCGTTTGTCTTCTTGCAACACTGAAAGATTACATATGTACTTGTGCACTCCTGTATAGTTGTCCATTGTCCTTTCTGCGTTAGATGCTTTTTCGTATGTGTTGTTTGTGTTTGGCTTGTCTACTCAGGATTCTGTTATCTTTTGATTTTTTGGCAGTTCAGCTACTACAGGGTTTTTATGATAGCTATTACGCCTGATGTACTTGTGGATTAGCAGTGCATAGAGGCTTTGTTTGTGTTTGGATGACTGTTGTTTGTTGAGAACTTTAGGTTTCTTCGTTTCTTATTTGTTCATCGTAGGGGAGTATTGGTGTTACCTGGCTAATGGCAGTTTTTCTCATGGCTCGTGTGATGCTATTTGGCATGTGCGTATGGTTCGGCTGTCAGGATGATGTTGTTTTCCTCAGCTGTTCATCGTCTCGCATGCATTTTGAATTTTGCTTGGCTATCATTGTTGGGTTGATGCGGCTTTAACGGTGGGTGTTACCTGGTATGCAGTTTGTTATTGGTATGGAACGATTTGTAGTTTAAAGTTGGGGTGTTTGGGCTTGGCTTTATTTCGGCTAGCGAATGTGGATTAAATGGTAAAATGGTCCTTTTGATTTATTGGTACGACCTTGCTTTGTAATCCACAGTGTGGAATCGTGTTGAATCATGTGCGTACTATTCTGTGTGGCTGGAGTTTCCTGAATAGATTTCTTTTTGTTTTACTGCCCTGATGGGTGCCTTCTTCCGTCATGGAAGAAGACGTCAATGAGGGAGGCCAGATATCTGACCGCCGAGATTCTGCATCGGCTGCCTCCCCGGGGGCAGGCCTTCCCCTCCCCCGAACCCAACAGAGAGCGTCGTGTTCGTCTCCCACTTCCTCCGAGGTCTAGGCCTTGCATTGGATCCTTTTGTCAGGGGCTTGATGTTTTACTACGGGCTAGATTTCCATGATCTAGCTCCGGACTCCTTTCTTCATATCACGACATTTATTGTCGTGTGCGAGGCCTTCCTCCAGGTTACCCCTCACTTTGGCCTATGGCTCAAGACCTTTGAAGTAAAACCGAAGATGATCGAGGGGCAACATGTGGAGTGTGGAGGTGCCTCAATACGCAAGATGGTGGGAGCTGCATGGCCCAAAGGTTCCATTCCAGAGGTGTCTGAATTGTGGCAACAGGAGTGGTTCTACATCACGGCTCCTAGAAGTGCCAAGTGGGCAGCCGCCCCTGTGTTCCGCCTGGGCCCACCACCACAACTGATGTCATGGATTAGCGGAGGATTGAGCTGGGGTCCGGCTAAGGACGTACTGCAAAGCCGCATTCAAGATCTCTTTAATGGAGATTTTAGTTTGGTTGCGGTAGCACAAGTTATGCTGGTTCGCCAAGTCCAGCCTTGGAAATGCCGGCCTCTTTGCTTGTGGGAGTTTAATCACGAGGGACCGCGCGCCATTCAAAATTTCCTCGGCCTGACGCACGAGGACATGTACAAGTCGTTCTTCGGACCTCAAGTGGAGTGTCCGGAAATCACCGAGGACGCGGGCCTGAGTAGCAACTGCGCCGCCGAACAGGTAAGGCATCTTCCGGCCGAACATACTATCTCTCCTTTGTTACGAAGTTATTTCTAAGAGTTCGCTTTTTGACCAAGACTGACTAACAAAGGCGAAGTTGATTCGGTGTTCAGCCCCCCTCCCTGAGGGTTTGGAAAATCCGGTATTGGAGAAGATGCTCCAGACCACACCCTGCCCGGAGCCCTTAAAGGAAAATACTATGGAGGGTAATGCGGGCGGACGCGGGCCCTCAATGCTGCCCATTCTAGCCGAGGGAGCGAGCGTCTCCAT
>NW_024111801.1:0-13638 GCF_003073215.2 Triticum urartu | reverse complement strand
CCTTTCCTTAGAACGATTGGTGCAATTATTGATATGAAGGAAGGAAATATTAGATGTCGGTGTCAAAACCGGCGGATCTCGGGTAGGGGGTCCCGAACTGTGCGTCTAGGCCGGATGGTTACAGGAGGCAAGGGACACGAAGTTTTACCCAGGTTCGGGCCCTCTCGATGGAGGTAAAACCCTACGTCCTGCTTGATTAATATTGATGATATGGGTAGTACAAGAGTAGATCTACCACGAGATCAGAGAGGCTAAACCCTAGAAGCTAGCCTATGGTATGATTGTTGATGTGTATGTTGTCCTACGGACTAAAACCCTCCGGTTTATATAGACACTGGATAGGGTTAGGGTTACATAGAGTCGGTTACAATGGTAGGAGATCTGAACATCCGTATCGCCAAGCTTGCCTTCCACGCCAAGGAAAGTCCCTTCCGGACACGGGACGAAGTCTTCAATCTTGTATCTTCATAGTCCAGGAGTCCGGCTGAAGGTATAGTTCGGCTATCCGAACACCCCCTAATCCAGGACTCCCTCAGTCGGCGTCTGCCGCATCCAACTGCCGTTCTAAATGGGAAAATTCGCTAGTCCGGCTAGCCACTGGAGTTTCCATCACCTGCACATAGAGGCAGTATGGTTATTACCTAGGAATATGATCCTCTGTTCGCCGTCGTTTCCGACGACAACCAGAGTCTCAGGTGCTACTATCTACACAGGGCACACCTAGCATGTGCAGGACTATCATACATTCTTTTACGTACCTCAAAGCCTGTTAGTAGACTCATAAAAGCTTCATGCAATCCGCTTTCGGCGGACGATATTCTCTCCATCACCGTATTCATCAGCACACGGCGTTCATCTGAGATGGCCGCTCGCCCCACCAACTCCCTCAGAACATCAACCGCACACTAGACGAGATTCTCTCCATAACCGCCACGAACCCAACGAGAGCGTCATGTTCGTCTCCCACTTCCTCGGAGGTCTAGGCCTTGCATTGGATCCTTTTGTCAGGGGCTTGATGTTTTACTACTGGCTAGATTTCCATGATCTAGCTCCGGACTCCTTTCTTCATATCACGACATTTATTGTTGTGTGCGAGGCCTTCCTCCGGGTTACCCCTCACTTTGGCCTATGGCTCAAGACCTTTGAAGTAAAACCGAAGATGATCAAGGGGCAACATGCGGAGTGTGGAGGTGCCTCAATACGCAAGATGACGGGAGCTGCATGGCCCAAAGGTTCCATTCTAGAGGTGTCTGAATTGTGGCAACAGGAATGGTTCTACATCACGGCTCCTAGAAGTGCCAAGTGGGCGGCCGCCCCTGTCTTCTGCCCGGGCGCTCCACCACAACCGATGTCATGGATTAGCAGAGGATTGATCTGGGGTCCGGCCAAGGATGTTCCTATACTGCAGAGCCGCATTCAAGATCTCTTTAATGGAGATTTCAGTTTGGTTGCGGTAGCACAAGTTATGCTGGTTTGCCAAGTCCAGCCTTGCAAACGCCGGCCTCTTTGCTTGTGGGAGTTTAATCCCGAGGGACCGCGCGCCATTCAAAATTTCCTTGGCCTGACGCACGGGGAGATGTACAAGTCATTCTTCGGACCTCACGTGGAGTGTCCGGAAATCATCGAGGACGCGGGCCTGAGTAGCAACCGCGCCGCCGAACAGGTAAGGCATCTTCCGGCCGAACATACTATCTCTCCTTTGTTACGAAGTTATTTCTGAGAGTTCGCTTTTTGACCAGGACTGGCTGACAAAGGCGAAGTTGATTCGGTGTTCGGCCCCCCTCCCTGAGGGTTTGGAAAATCCGGTATTCGAGAAGATGCTCCAGACCACACCCTCCCCGGAGCCTTTAAAGGAAAATACTATGGATGGTAATGCGGGCGGACGCGGGCCCTCAACGCTGCCCATTCTAGCCGAGGGAGCGAGCGTCTCCATGAAGGAAGACGACCAGAAGAGGAAAAGAACTGCGCCTGGGGATTCGGAAGCCGAAACTTCCAAACAAGGGAAAAAGTCTCCCACAGAGGGTCCTACCTCGGGGGGCGCCGTTGCCGCACAAAGTCCGCGAGGGGATCAATTCTCCCACGAGTTGTAAGTGACCCAAAATACCTT
Source organism: Triticum urartu (assembly GCF_003073215.2). Taxonomy (NCBI): domain Eukaryota; kingdom Viridiplantae; phylum Streptophyta; class Magnoliopsida; order Poales; family Poaceae; genus Triticum; species Triticum urartu. Next base: position 11,531 of record NW_024111801.1, on the reverse strand, counting down.
AATAGTACAGATATGTCGTCTTTTCTTCTGAGAAGATAACCGCTGCATGTATCTTTGTAGTTCGGGCCTTAGCCCCTCTCAAATGAGCTCGTCTTAGGGGGATCTTCTTCCAGAGATGATGGAGAGCAAAACGCCCCCTCCAGACTCCTCCGCTCCGGAAGCGGGCGACCCTGAAGTGTCGTCGCGGAGGGCCTCTCCGAGTCCAGCGAGGCCAGAAGATAATCCTGTCGACCCCCGAAGTTCCCAGTGTCTGGCTCCTGAAGAGAGCAGACAAACGAGTCCGGCACCGTCTAGTGTGCGGTTGGATGTTCTGAGGGAGTTGGTGGGGCGAGCGGCCATCTCAGATGAACACCGTGTGCTGATGAATACGGTGATGGAGAGAATCTCGTCCGCCGAAAGCGGATTGCATAAAAGCTTTTATGAGTCTACTGACAGGGTTTGAGGTACGTAAAATAATGTATGATAGTCCTACACATTCTAGGTGTGCCCTGTGTAGATAGTAGCCCCTGAGACTCTGGTTGTCGTCGGAAACGACGATGAACAGAGGATCATATTCCCACGTAATAACCATACTGCCTCGATGTGCAGGTGATGGAAGCTCCGGTGGCTAGCCGGACTAGCGACTTTGCCCATTTAGAACGGCAGTTGGATGCGGCAGACGCCGACTGAGGGAGTCCTGGATTAGGGGGTGTTCGGATAGCCGAACTATACCTTCAGCCGGACTCCTGGACTATGAAGATACAAGATTGAAGACTCCATCCCGTGTCCGGAAGGGACTTTCCTTGGCGTGGAAGGCAAGCTTGGCGATACGGATGTTCAGATCTCCTACCATTGTAACCGACTCTATGTAACCCTAACCCTATCCGGTGTCTATATAAACCGGGGGGTTTTAGTCCGTAGGACAACATACACATCAACAATCATACCATAGGCTAGCTTCTAGGGTTTAGCCTCTCTGATCTCGTGGTAGATCTACTCTTGTACTACCCATATCATCAATATTAATCAAGCAGGACGTAGGGTTTTACCTCCATCGAGAGGGCCCGAACCTGGGTAAAACTTCGTGTCCCTTGCCTCCTGTTACCATCCGGCCTAGACGCACAGTTCGGGACCCCCTACCCGAGATCCGCCGGTTTTGACACCGACATTGGTGCTTTCATTGAGAGTTCCTCTGTGTCGTGCCATCAGGAAGGATGCCTCGCCCGTCTTTAAAGACGGCACCGTTGCTAAGGGAGCTTTGGCTGTCGGCCAAACCCTCCGGCTAGGTGGTTTTCTTATGACCGCCTGTTCGGCTTCTGCGCCGACGATGACCTCTCGAGCCATCGAAAACAATCTTCATGTCAGTTCGGAACTCGCCGAGCAGTTAGATCCAATGGAGCTTTCCTCCATAAACGAGCTCTTGGATCGCTTCGCCGCCCTGGGAGTCGCTACGGATTACGACCAGATTGGGCCTAAAACCGATCTGAGAGAGATTAACTCTCCCCAAGTCACCCATCACGTTGCCGTGGTAGAGGGACAGTGCGGCGACCCTTCGTCTATCTTAAGGACTCGCTACGTCCGGATTCCCGATCCCTCCAAGCCGGATACCCGCGGAGGGGAGGATATCACTCAAGACCTGAACTTAGAGTCAGGCGACGGGCTGGATTCATTGGACAACACCCAGGGATCCAAATTTTCGAGTTCAGAAATTCCTCGGCCTCTGAGCCTCAGACGGGGTGAGGCTTCGGATTTAACTCCACCCACCCACCCCAACATAAGCGATCTATCCAAAATCAGGCAAGAGCCCGACGAAACAGTACATCATTACTGGGCTAGATTCCTCCTGGTTAAGAACAGGCTAAGGGACTGCCGCGAGGAAGACGCAATCTTAATCTTCTGCAATAATTGCACGGACAAGGGAATACTCAACGCCATAAGTCGCCGTGATATCACACGCTTCGCTGACTTGGCGTCCATTGTACAAGTATTGTGCGATGGAAAGCGCCTGGAAAACCAAAATAAAATTTTGGGACAATCCGGCCCTAAATACAAACCCAGTCCGAAATAAAAGGGTGCAGAATAACCAGACACCGGTCAAATACCAAAAAGCAAAAACCCTCTATAGGGCATGGAACCGTACTGGAAGGATGGCTTAACGGACCCTGTAAAATTCACAGTACAGAGGACGCCACACCAACTCACAGCCTTAGAGCATGTTGGATACTCCGGCAGGTGGCCAAAATTGGCGAAAACCTCCTAATCCGGAGGCCACAGAACCCCCAGAGACACCCATACGGTATTAACAGTCTTCGAGACTTTCGCATCAAATAATATGCGAAAAAGGACACTCCGCAGCCTTGCCGAAGTCTACCAAGTAGCAACAATAAACCCATGGAGTGACACGGCTATTACCTTTAACGCCAGTGATGAACCTAAATTCCGAACAGCCCGAGCACCAGCCGCATTGGTCCTCAGTCCAATAGTGGACGGCTTTCGTCTTACCAAGGTACTCATGGACGGCGGCAGCGGATTGAACCTCATTTACATGAGGAAACCCTTCAAAAAATGGAAATAGACTGGAACCGCATTGAGCGAAGCAGCACAACCTTTAGAGGAATAATCCCCAGTCGGGAAGCGCGCTGTACAGGAAAAATCACACTAGATGTGGTGTTCGGCACGCCGGATAATTACAGGTCCGAAGAGATCACGTTCCATGTGGCTCGTTCAGCAGCGGTTATCACGCTCTGCTAGGGCGGGAAGCGTTTACAATCTTCCAAGCAATACCCCATTACGGGTACATGAAGCTCAAGATGCCCGGGCCTAACGGGATCATCACTCTCGCTAGTGATCCGGACATAGCACTCCGCGCCGAAAACAAGACAGCCGCACTGGCCCTCGAGGCACTATCCGAAGCCCTAGCGGCTGAGGAACTGACTGCGCTGCTCTACGGTGAATAGGGACGATGTGGTACTCGACAAAAGATCCAAGTCCACCTCCTTTAAACCGGCGGACGAAATAGTCAAATTCCAAGTCCATCCAACGGACCCCAATAAAAACAGCTTCCATCGGGGCACAGTTAAACCCTGATGTAGACGCCGCACTGCGAGAGTTCCTACGAGAGAACTGGGACATTTTCGCCTGGCACCCTTCAGACATGCCAGGAATCCCACGCAGGCTGGCCGAGCACAGCTTAAATATCCAAACAGGATTCAAACCTGTCAAACAGGCTCTTCGGCGTTTTTCTGAACCTAAGAGACAGGCCATGGGAGAGGAGCTAGCAAAGCTATTGGAGGCCGGATTCATCAGAGATATAAAACATCCGGACTGGCTAGCAAACCTGGTGATGGTACCAAAGAAGGACAAATCCTGGCGCCTGTGTGTTGATTTTAAAGACCTTAACAAGGCTTGCCCAAAGGATCCCTTCCCCCTCCCCCGCATCGATCAAATTATCGACGCTACCGCAGGACACGATTCGTTGTGTTTCCTCGACGCATATTCCGGCTACCATCAAATCAAGATGGCAGAATCAGACCAAGCCGCAACGGCATTTATCACACCATACGGCCCATTCTGCTTCAACACAATGCCCTTCGGGCTCAAAAACGCCGGCGCAACATATCAGCGCATGATTCAGACATGTCTGGCAAGCCAGATCGGCAAAACAGTGGAGGCATATGTAGATGATGTGGTCGTCAAAACAAGACATGTCGAATCTCTAGTAGACGACTTGAGGCTCACATTTGATAACCTCCGAACATACGACATCAAGCTCAACCCGGAAAAATGCGTTTTCGGCGTTCCAGCCGGAAAGCTCTTGGGCTTCATTGTATCCGGTAGAGGAATTGAAGCAAATCCAGCCAAGATCCGAGCTCTGTCGCAACTGGATATCCCAAAGGACCTCAAACAAATACAAAAGTTAACCGGATGCGTGGCGGCTCTAAGCCGCTTTATCTCCCGCTTGGGAGAAAAGGCCCTACCCCTTTACCGCCTCCTTCGGCGCACCGAACACTTCAAATGGACGGATGCAGCCACGGCCGGACTCGACGAAATAAAAGCCATACTGGCAACAAACCCAGTCCTGGCCGCGCCAAATTGGCGAACCAATGCTATTATACATTGCAGCAACACATCAGGTTGTAAGCGCAGTGCTCGTCGTCGAACGAGAAGCGGACGGACACAGATTCCCCCTTCAAAAGCCGGTCTATTATGTGTCCACTGTCCTCACTCCTGCAAATCACGGTACCCGCATTATCAAAAGATTGCGTACGCGGTATTCATGGCATCCCGGAAGCTACGACACTACTTTCAAGAGTGTTCAATAACAGTAGCCTCGGAAGTACCACTTAACGATATTATAAACAACCGTGACGCAACGGGCCGGATTGCAAAATGGGCCATTGAGCTCCTCCCGTTCGACATAACTTATAAGCCACGGCGAGCCATCAAGTCACAAGTCTTGGCCGACTTCGTCGCAGAATGGACGGAGGCCGAACTCCCTAAAGAGTACGGACACATATTCAAATTGGATCATGCATTTCGACGGCTCCAAGATGTTGGCCGGACTGGGCTGGCGTCGTTTTGACGTCCCCCACAGGAGACACAGTTCAATACGTACTACAGATTATGTACACGGACTCCAACAATGCAGCCGAATATGAGGCCCTTTTACATGGTCTCCGGATGGCAGTATCCATGGGCATTCAACGCCTAGAGGTGCGCGGGGACTCGAACCTCGCTATATCCCAAATAAATGGAGACTTCGATGCCAAGGATCCAAAAATGGCAGCTTACCGCAACGCCGTCCTAAAAATGTCAGCTCGGTTCGAAGGGGCTTGAATTTCACCATATAGCCCGGGAAAATAATCAGGCGGCAGATGTCCTGGCACGCATCGGCGCAAAACGCGATGTAGTCCCCCCCAACATCTTCTTGGAAAGGCTGTTCAAGCCATCCGTAGTATGGGAAGGGGAGCCGAACAATAACAGCCCGGACCCAACCGCACTGCCCGACACCGAACATTCTGACACAATCGGAGGCTCTGCCAATGAAATAACACCTTCAGCCCACGTAATAATGGCCGTCATCGCCCCGTGGACAGAACCATTCCTCGCCTACCTTACTAGGCAGGAACTCCCGAGGACCAAAATGAGGCACGCTGCATAGTGCGGCGATCCAAAGCCTACAGAGTCCACGAGGGAGAGCTTTATAAGAAAAGCACTACCGGAGTCCTTCAAAGGTGCATCTCCGAAGAGGAGGGGCGGAACCTCCTGGCTGAAATTCATGCCGGACTCGGCGGTCATCACGCTGCAGCTCGGTCCCTGTAAGCAAGGCCTTCCGTACAGGCTTTTATTGGCCGACGGCCCGGGCAGACGCTCAGGACTTAGTCCAACGATGCACCGGTTGCCAGCTCTTTGCAAACCAAAGCCATATGCCACCCACCGCCCTCCAAACTATCCCCATTACTTGGCCCTTCGCGGTCTGGGGGCTTGACATGGTTGGACCCCTTAAAGGCGGAACCCACAAGCAAAAATACTTACTGGTCATGGTGGATAAGTTCACCAAATGGATAGAAGCCAAGCCTGTTAAGACGGCCGAATCCGGACCGGTGATAGACTTTATATCCGGGGTCGTACACCGTTACGGCGCCCCACAGCATCATCACTGATAACGGCACGAACTTCACGGCCGACGAGGTAAAACTCTGGTGCAAAAACATGGGCATCAAGCTCGACTATGCTTCCGTCTATCACCCACAAACTAACGGCCAGGTCGAACGTGCAAATGGTCTTATCATGAGCGGCATTAAACCCAGATTAGTGCGGTCCCTCAAGGAATCTAACACGCACTGGGTAGAGGAGCTCGACTCCGTACTCTGGGGGCTGCGGACCACACCGAATCGCACCACCGGATACACACCATTCTTTATGGTGTACGGCGCAGAGGCAGTTTTGCCCTGCGACATAATTCATGACTCACCTCGAGTGCGCATGTACAGAAGAAAGAGAAGCCGAGCTCGATCGGCAGGACAGCTTAGACGCATTGGAGGAGGAGCGTGACGTGGCAAAAGCCCGTTCCGCATTCTATCAACAGCAGGCTCGAAGATACCAAAGCAGAGAAGTACGGGCCAAAAATTACAACGTTGGCGAATTAGTTCTACGACTACCGGACAAGAAAAAGGACAAACTCAAGCCCAAGTGGGAAGGTCCCTTCATAATTGACCAAGTCCTGACTGGTGGAGCGTACCGCCTGCGAGGATGCATCGGATAACCGACTCGAGCCGAACCCATGGAACGCAGCCCGTCTCCGAAGATTCTATGCCTAGCGCCGGACTCTATGTTCGTCTCCTTCCTCTGTCCATTTTTTATATATTTTCTGTCTTGCATTTCTTCTTCTTTTCTCTCTCTCTCTCTTATAGCCCTTAAAGGCTCATACAGTGACGCGCCATCCGCGCTCATTAAACCTGGGGGCTTCTTTAAACAGAAGCTTATTCATACGGGCTTCATGCCCAACACATGCGTCACACTTCCGCATGTACCTTTTATTCACCATTATATGCATCGATATGACTTAAGTTTTGGCCAAGCTGGGTTGCCTGGCTCCTGTGCTTACCCCTACGTTCCCGATTGTTCGGCTAGGTGGTAAAGGGAGCACCTCTGCGATTGTTACTGCCGGGTCAGCCGGACGTGTACCTCAGACTGGGTGAAGCCGAAAGCTAGCGTTCTTAAGGGAATATTCGGTCGGTGAACTAAAGATGATCTTTTTTATTTTTATCTATACGCCCCCAGATGTTTTTCCTGCATTTCTTTTCGCAGCATGGACATGCACCTTAGGGCATGCCTCCCAGGGAAAGGAACCCCTAACGGAACTATTCTCCCTGGAAGATGTTTCTTACTAACCATGTAATATAACATAACTAGTCGGGCACTTGTCTGTTCACGCACTAATGACCCCTACGCCTGGTCTCCATGCATTCCCCGGTTCCTATATAACCGCATGGGAATTCGGACACACTCCGGACCGTCAGGTCCCGAGGCTGAAGCGAAAAGGTCGGCCATGACAAATGATCTACAATCCGGCTAGAAGGCATTATAAATGTCAATTAAATTACATAGTCATTTTGACTGATTGTATTCCTCTTCAATACCATCTAACAGGCTGTCTAATTTACAGTCCTGCTGGGAATACTTTGCGGCCAACTCTACTTGGCCGTATACTAAGCTTACAGGGATCTCCTTCCCATCGGGCCCTACAGGACCGACCTCGGCCATGTGGTTGGGGTCAGCCTTTGCGTACCGCGTCTTCACCATGGCCCAGGCCTCCCTAGCGCCTTGACGGCAGGCTGATATCTTCCACAATCGGAAGCGCCGCCGTGCTCCTTTTAGCTTCTCCGCAAGCTCTCCAAGACCTTCGGGCATGGAGACGGATGGCCACAGGGCCTGGGCGACGCCTCGCATCGCCTGCCGAACTCGATCGAGCAGTTGCGAGAGCTCGGGAAGAAGGTCACCCGTAGAACCGGGCATCTCCTCTGCAGGACGACCTGTTAGCACACCTACAGACATTGCTCTGTTAGTCGACTTCCCGCCGAACTTTCTTTCAAAAGGTTCGTTCAAGCACTTACTAAATATGCCGCGCCGAAGCCGCTGATTCTCCTTCACGGAGTCTGACAGCTGGGCACGAACATCTTTCAGCTCGACGCCAGCTTGGTGTTGGCATCTTGGAGAGTTCTTCTCCCCCATCACCTTCAACAGCACCCTCTCACCAGCCTTTAGCTGGCGTAGGAGTTGTTGCCTTTCCGGATCCAATCCGGCGCCATCTGCAATTTCATTTGTCAGATTCGCACCAAAGCCGTGCTTCGCAAAATACTTATCTTTCGAAGTGTATATTACCAGAGGGGGTCCTCCTTAGGCTCCCCTGCCGCGGCTAGTGCGGCCTCAAGTTGGGCTTTGCACTCTTCCAGCTCCTGGACAGTAGGGAATTCTTTTCTGTAAGAACCTGCATAACAAATGATCCTTAAATCAGTTATTCTAACTGTTTCAAGTCTCGGGGGCTACTGTATATATATAATTACCAAAATTTTCTTACCCGTATGTCTTTTACATATTGCTCCGTGGCTCTGGCTAGACCATTTTGAGCGGCACGGAGGTACGCATCTCCCGATTAAAGGCATCTAACGCCTCTTGGGAGAAACAAGCGTCGCGAAGAATTGTCCGGCGACGCCTGTGGTTCATGGCACTCTCCACCTCAGAGTTGGTGGCAGACAACCTGTCCACATCCTCCGTCGGAGGAGCGTCCGGTGCGCGCCTTGTGTTCGGCCCCGCTTCCGGGCCAGGCTTTGGAGCCTGGCTGGTGGAGGCGCGATTGGCGGTCTCTCCGAATATAGTTCGGCGAGGTCTCTTTGTCCTGAAGAGAGCACAAGTGTTAATATGCCTGAAGGTATAACACCTGGGATAAGGGGGTGCGCCATACCTTTGCGCTGACCCCCGGTCCGGACTGCACCTCTTTTCTGCCCACGGGGCCCTGCGGCCCCTCGTTGGCTTGTCGCCGCAGGTTCGGCCTCCCGTTTCTGGGAGGCCGGGATTAGCCCTGGATAATCGGCGTAATGGCCACCAGGGCGTTGTCCTTGCTCAATTGATGGAACACTCCATCAATCAGATCCACCGAAAGCTCCGGATCCTCTTGCGAGTCCGGGTCGAGGGACCGTCCTGGGTCCTCGGGTTGTGGAGGAGGGCTGTTTATTTCTTTAACAGCCTGGCGCAGTTCCTGCGTCGAAATCGCTAAGATTAAATATTTAACAATGGGGATATAAAACGGATGGGCAAGATGTGATCACTCACCCAGCTTGGAGGATTGTACATGGAAAATCCACCCTTTGGGTCGAACGCGGAGAAAATCCTCCTCTTCTCCCTTGTACAAAGCGGACAAGGTCTTTATTAGAGCCGCAGCCGAATCCGGCCCCTTACGGCCGTAGCGGGTGGTGTCGTCCTCCCCGTTGAAATCCCACATGGGGTGGCCTCTATACTGTAGCGGCTGCACCCCTCGCATGATGCATGCGGCCATGACCCCGATCATGGTTAGTCCGGAATGAGCTAACAATCTTATCCGGCCCATCAGGTAAACAACGTCCCTGTCACTTTCCCTCTGAGGGCTCCGTGGGCGCCAGCTTAGGCGCTTCTTTAAGGGAGCATTGTTGAATTCAGGGAGGCCGATCCGGACAGGATCCGGCAGCGGGACGTCTTCTATGTAAAACCATTCCGAGGGCCAGTCTTCGGACGCCTTCTTTGGGGTTCCGGACAGATATCCGGTCCCGGCGATCCATCGGCTTCCACCCACTTGATACATGACCCCTTCTTGGAACGGGGCACGAGGCAAAATAGCTCCTCCACAGTCCGAAATGAGCTTCAACACCCAAGAACAGCTCGCAGAGGGCTACAAAGCCCGCGATATGCAATACTGAGGCAGGCGTGAGATGATGTAGCTGGAGGCCGTAGAACTCCAGCAGCCCCCGGAGAAATGGATGGATTGGAAATCCGAGCCCCCTTATTAAATAAGGGACGAGGCACACCCGCTCTCCTTTGGAGGGATTAGGGGCTCTCCGCTTGCTCTCCGCCGTTATAGACGGCAAGACCGGCTCGAACCGGGATCATATAGGCCGGGGGGAGAAATCCCTTGGTCTGGAGCGTCACTAACTCGCTATGCGGGATGGAGCATCTTTCCCAATATCCAGGCTTAGGGCTGGAAGGGCGGGAGGAGGAGTCGCGACGGCTGGCCATGGTGGAATGGATCTTTGTCGAATGCGCTCTGATGAACACTCGCGAAGGGGAAGGTGTGGTTTGGATCTAAATCCTCGTCTCTTAAATAGGTCAGCTTGTTACGCGGCTAGGGGTGTGAATGTAAAAACACTCAGACCTTTCATATTCGTTTGACACGTGGGGAGCGGCCATTATTGGGCGCAGAAGCCAAGGAGCGCAACATCTACAAGAAACCGGACTTTATTCAACAGGTACACGGAATTTGGAGGAGAACCCGCCTTGCAATGCCGAAGACAATCTGCGCGCCGGACTCATCGTCATTGAAGCCTGGTTCGGGGCTACTGAGGGAGTCCTGGATTAGGGGGTGTTCGGATAGCCGAACTATACCTTCAGCCGGACTCCTGGACTATGAAGATACAAGATTGAAGACTCGTCCCGTGTCCGGAAGGGACTTTCCTTGGCGTGGAAGGCAAGCTTGGCGATACGGATATTCAGATCTCCTACCATTGTAACCGACTCTATGTAACCCTAACCCTCTCCGGTGTCTATATAAACCGGAGGGTTTTAGTCCGTAGGACAACATACACATCAACAATCATACCATAGGCTAGCTTCTAGGGTTTAGCCTCTCTCGATCTCGTGGTAGATCTACTCTTGTACTATCCATATCATCAATATTAATCAAGCAGGACGTAGGGTTTTACCTCCATCAAGAGGGCCCGAACCTGGGTAAAACTTCGTGTCCCTTGCCTCCTGTTACCATCCGGCCTAGACGCACAGTTCGGGACCCCCTACCCGAGATCCGCCGGTTTTGACACCGACACCGACATCGAGCTTGTTAACAAAAGGCTTGATGAGGCACAGGTTAAGTGTCATTATCTGGTGAATGTCACATAGGAAGAGTAGCATGATGCCAGTATCTTTAATATGTTGTGACTGCAGATGGGGTTGCCAATGTTGAAGCCTTGCGGGCAGAACTTGCCCGAGCCAAGGAACAAGCGAGGTTGGGTAATGCGGCTGCTTTAAAGGCGGCCGAAGAGTTGCAAGCCGAGAAGGCCGCACATGGCAAGAGCCGAGATAAGATGGCCAAGATGGCTATAGAATTAAAAGCCGCCGCCGACTGTTGCCGGGTTATTGAAAAGGAAAACCAGGCGAAGGCATCGGACCTTGAGAAGGCTGCTGCGACGAGGAAGGACCTCCGCTCTGCTATGAGGGCAAAGAAGGAGGAGCTGCGGGAAGCCAAGGATATTGTAGCTGGGAAATCCTTTATGTTGCGGAGGAAGTTCGGAGATCCACGGTATGCCCCCTGGATCGGCTGTGGAGCTCGGAGGATGTGTATATGGATTTGGCGGCGAGCGCTGCCGATGCGGCCAAGTACTTCCAAGGTCAGACGGACCGTGGAGTAGACCAGCTGTTTTGGAGACAATTCCATACTCCCGAGTGTCCACTTTCATTGACTGACCAATTAGCCGAATGGGCCGAACTAAATAGGTTGTCCGGACTCTCCATGAGGTCTGTTGTGGATCAGTTATGGCCGGAAGGGTCAAAACCGAACAGCTATTTCAGCTTGGTGCAGCAGTAACTCGATGTGATGCCGCGCATTGATGCGATGAAGAGGTCGGCGTGCATAGAGGGCGCACGGATGGCCTTTGCCCGTGTCAAGGCATACTGGGCGGAGATGGATGCTACCAATGTTGCAGCGTAGGATTAGGCCATAGGTCGAAAGGCTGCTGAGCACTACTTTAAAGAAGTTCTTGAGGGTGCCCGTTTGATAGAGACCTAGTGCTCAAAAAATATTATGTTTG